>NC_090900.1:5630343-5930343 GCF_040956055.1 Brachionichthys hirsutus | reverse complement strand
GCGTACGTCGCCACCTCCTGTGAAGAATGATGAATATATTCATTAGATAGGATGTTAGAGTACAAGTACAGTCACACAGGAGCATGTATTACAGTACAAATAAAGTCAAACATCCTATCTAAGAGGAGCATTTCAAAAAAGCCCTTGCGTTCTTTCCGTTGAAAGTCCTTCGTACATAAATCATCGACATTTAACAACACAAATTTCACGATACAGATAAAAATAAAAGCAATGTTTAATTAAAGCCGCAAGCGGCGTTGTAGGCCCTCGCCGGCCGACAGGCCGTTGAGCTGACCCGCCGACGCGCGCCGCTTTTGTCCTGAGTGCTTCGCAAGTGTTTAGATTTGAGCTGCATGAGTAGCTCACAGTTTAGTCAAATCGTTATTTGGATTATATGGCCATCTGCCGTCAGGAGTTTCAATCCAATATGGCCGCCTTCCTGTGTGTCTGGGGGCGTGGCCACAATACATTTTTTTTTTGCCCTGACATGACGCATGTCTGTACCGAATTTCGTGGCTGTCCGACAAAGTTGGCGTCGGACCCCTCCCCATAGGAGGGGTTGCCATCGCCATGGCAACAGCGTAAAAACAACATGGTTACGATTGTGTTTTTTGATCGGGACCACATGAGGGACTTTTCTGGTAAGTTTCAATCATTTCTGGCAAAGTATTTTTTGAATTCCCATTCAATTTTTGTTATCGTTCTCTAGGGGGCGCTGTAAGGCTGATTGTCAAAGTTTCACTTTTAAAATGTCCAGGTAGGAAGGGTCAATAAGTGTTTAAAATCTGGTTTGGATTGGATTGTGTGTGTGTGCAAACGCTGACTCTGCAGTTTTTAAAATTATATCCAATATGGCCGCCTTCCTGTGTGTCTGGGGGCGTGGCCATAATACTTTTTTTTTTTTGCCTTGACTTGACGCATGTGTGTACCGAATTTCGTGGCTGTCCGACAAAGTTGGCGTCGGACCCCCCATAGGCACAATGCATTGTGATTTTTGTAGGTGGCGCTAGCGCCTCACTTTTTCATGCCCAATTTTGAAACACATAAAATAATTAATTTTTCGCCGGTTCTGACCTTGGTTCAAAGTTTGGTGAGTTTTCGAGCACGTTCAGGGGGTCAAATTGCCGTTTAAACAGCAGAACAAAGAATAAAGAAGAATAAAGAAGAATAAAGAATTAAAGCCGCAAGCGGCGTTGTAGGCCCTCGCCGGCCGACAGGCCGTTGAGCTGGCCCGCCGACGCACGCCGCTTTTGTCCTGAGTGCTTCGCAAGTGTTTAGATTTGAGCTGCATGAGTCGCTCACAGTTTAGTCAAATCGGTATTTGGATTATATGGCATTCTGCCATCAGGAGTTTTTAAGTTTCAATCCAATATGGCCGCCTTCCTGTGTGTCTGGGGGCGTGGCCATAATACTTTTTTTTTTTGCCCTGACATGACGCATGTCTGTACCGAATTTCGTGGCTGTCCGACAAAGTTGGCGTCGGACCCCTCACCATAGGAGGGGTTGCCATCGCCACGGCAACACCGTAAAAACAACAACAAGGTTACGATTGTGTTTTTTGATCGGGACCACATGAGGGACTTTTCTGGTAAGTTTCAATCATTTCTGGCAAAGTATTTTTTTAATTCCCATTCAATTTTTGTTATTGTTCTCTAGGGGGCGCTGTAAGGCTGATTGTCAAAGTGTCCCTTTTAAAGTGTCCAGGTAGGAAGGGTCAATAAGTGTTTAAAATTTGGTTTGGATTGGAGTGTGTGTGTGTGCAAACGCTGACTCTGCAGTTTTTAAAATTATATCCAATATGGCCGCCTTCCTGTGTGTCTGGGGGCGTGGCCATAATACTTTTTTTTTTTTGCCCTAACTTGACGCATGTGTGTACCGAATTTCGTGGCTGTCCGACAAAGTTGGCGTCGGACCCCCCATAGGCACAATGCATTGTGATTTTTGTAGGTGGCGCTAGCGCGCCACTTTTTCATGCCCAATTTTAAAACACATAAAATAATTAATTTTTCGCCGGTTCTGAGCTTGGTTCAAAGTTTGGTGAGTTTTCGAGCACGTTCAGGGGGTCAAATTGCCGTTTAAACAGCAGAATAAAGAATAAAGAATAAAGAATAAAGAATAAAGAAGAATAAAGAATTTTTGCAAAAACAATATAACTTTTTTTCTGAGTGTGCGATTTCTACACAAAATACATTTTCGGAATGGTCTCGACGAGGGCTACGCGTCTGTGGGGGCACACAAACACGAGTTGACGAGCTTCGCTCGTCAACTCGTGTTTGTGTGTGTGTGTGTCTGTCCGTGTGTCTGTGTTGTTTAGTGTCGATGTGTGTGTGTGTGTGCTGTTGAGTGTCGTGGGTGTGGGCGTGGGTGTGTTGGTCGCCCGATGGTTGACTCGCTGCGCTCGTCAACCATCGGAAGACAGTTACAAACACGAGTTGACTCGCTGCGCTCGTCAACTCGTGTTTGTGGATCTCTGTGTGTGTGCATTTGTGTTGTTTAGTGTCGGTGTGTGTGTGTGTGCTGTTGAGTGTCGTGGGTGTGGGCGTGGGTGTGTTGGTCGCCCGATGGTTGACTCGCTGCGCTCGTCAACCATCGGAAGACAGTTACAAACACAGTTGACTCGCTGCGCTCGTCAACTGTGTTTGTCGATGTCTGTGTGTGTGCGTGTGTGTTGTTGAGTGTCGGTGTGTGTGTGTGTGTGCTGTTGAGTGTCGGTGTGTGTGTGCGTGAGTGTGTTGGATGCCGAGGGTTGACGAGCTGCGCTCGTCAACTTTGTCGAGGGTTGACGAGCTGCGCTCGTCAACTTTGTCGAGAGTTGACGAGCTGCGCTCGTCAACTTGTCGTCTTCTGCGTTGCAAAAGCAATAGCCCCTTACGCCTAGTATAGGCGCTCGGGCCTAATAAAGAATAAAGAATAAAGAATAAAGAATTTTTGCAAAAACAATATAACTTTTTTTCTGAGTGTGCGATTTCTACACAAAATACATTTTCGGAATGGTCTCGACGAGGGCTACGCGTCTGTGGGGGCACACAAACACGAGTTGACGAGCTTCGCTCGTCAACTCGTGTTTGTGTGTGTGTGTGTGTGTCTGTGTGTCTGTGTTGTTTAGTGTCGGGGTGTGTGTGTGTGTGCTGTTGAGTGTCGTGGGTGTGGGCGTGGGTGTGTTGGTCGCCCGATGGTTGACTCGCTGCGCTCGTCAACCATCGGAAGACAGTTACAAACACGAGTTGACTCGCTGCGCTCGTCAACTCGTGTTTGTGGATCTCTGTGTGTGTGCGTTTGTGTTGTTTAGTGTCGGTGTGTGTGTGTGTGCTGTTGAGTGTCGGTGTGTGTGTGCGTGAGTGTGTTGGATGCCGAGGGTTGACGAGCTGTGCTCGTCAACTTTGTCGAGGGTTGACGAGCTGCGCTCGTCAACTTTGTCGAGAGTTGACGAGCTGCGCTCGTCAACTTGTCGTCTTCTGCGTTGCAAAAGCAATAGCCCCTTACGCCTAGAATAGGCGCTCGGGCCTAATTACTCAATTACCTGTAGCAGGGAGGCATTCTCCTCTTGGAGTTGGAGATTCTGATGACGACACTCCTTCAGATCATCTTGGAGCTGAAGAATCACTGTGTGCTCCACCTGAAGCTGGGCTTCATGTTCAGCCTGCGTTCTCTCCATAAGCGCCTGCCACTGCGCGTCTCTCATCTGAATGGAGATGCTCCGAATGTGGAGTGCAGCCCTGTCGTGTTCCTCCTGCTCCTGCTCCAGACGCTTAATCTTTGCTTGCATCTTCTTTACTTGTCTCTGAAGGCCTTTTTCCGACCTCACATCGCAGAAGGTGACAGAATTCAAGTCCAGATACTCGACTGGATATATTGTGGTTTCTTGCTTGGCTTCATGCAGCTCTCTTTCGACATGGCGCATCTTCTCCCTCAGGAGCTCCTTCTCGGCACTCCAGGATTGGCCATCTTTCTCTGCCTGAAGCTTGACAAGGAAAACCATCAGCAGCTTGCCATTGAGCTGGACGTTGAACCTCCCTGCATGTTCGCTCTGGGAGAGGCTCACGGAGTCATCCTTCAGCTTCTGTCTGAGACGGTTCTCAGCCACCGCCATTGTGTGCATTGTTTCCTGCATTTGCATGTGGAGGAAGCGAAGCAGATCCTCCTTCTCAACTTTGGTGTTGATTCTATCCGTCATTTGGTTCATTTTAATGGGACAAGTCAAGTTGCGTTGAAGGTGTGTCTTCTTCTGGATTTCACTGTTACCAGTGTCTGGACCTGAACCTGGGTCAAGCTTTAAATATATTTTAAGCTTGACCCATTCCTTTGATGTCTGGCATAAAGACATCAAAGGAAGAACCCGATTCCGTTTATGGCACAGCTGCCTTTGAGGCTTTGATATTTTTGTTGCTAGGATACCACCTCATATCAATGTGCAAAACACACACACGCACACACTATTATTCCTCATACGTATTATAATTATTACATTGTTGCAGGGTTGATCATTTCCCCGCCCCCCACTCTTTTCAGTCACGGAAATGTGAGGTCATGCCTAATCAGTGAGGCAACGACTCACCAGATTGTCCTTTTTTATTTTTTATTTTTAAATGCCTCCTGTAAGTAAATGGGGAAAATCCAGATTTCCGGCATCCGGATCATTCTCAATATTTAATGAGAACAAACAGACAGACAAACAAATAAATGCTGTCAAAAACATAAAGGTAAAAATGGATTAAACCTCCACAATCCATTCCAGATTATATGACTACTGTGTGTGTGTGTGTGTGTGTGCGTGTGTGTGCGTGCGCTCACTGCTTCCATTGGTTACTGCGACTCGTGCGCCACATTCAGCTCGCGGTGTAAGGGAACGATGTTGAGCGCGGGACCCCTGCTCGTGTTTCCGTTTCCTGTGAAGCCCTTTTTTGCCGGCATGGGCGTTCCATTCAGATGATCTGAATTGACAATGAGCGCTCCAGCTCCAGAAGCGCACACTGTTGGCCATGTTTTTCCCCTCTCGGCTGAAATTTTGTTAAGGGTTACACAGAGCACAACGTTTTATTGTGGCCCTCAACTTTGTTGATTTCCACTTCATCCCATTACAATTACACATCAACGTTTAATTGTAATGGGATGTTAACGGCGTGCCAAAACCTTTGACTAGTAGTCTGCTGAAGCCTGAAATGCAGTTTTATTTTAAATAAATACTGTAGCGAGCTCAAGGAGAAGAACCACACTGGAATTGAGCTTGTGTCAACAAGTGCCTTTATTGTGACACAGGACAAATTGACTGCACATGGATGCTGTGCTGAGGACATTCAACGCAACACCCCCCCCTCACACTGACTATTTTTGTCTATAAATAACTGACTGTTGCTTTAAGTGACATCACAAAGATAAAGTGACATCATTTGAACCTCTAGCATCCAGGAGCAAAGAAAGCAAGTTCTGACATTCCTTTCCATTCCTTTTTTGTTGTTTTTTCATGTTAGATGAGGTCCGTCAAGCTCAACCTAACCACCCCGTCACGCAATATTGAGAGGGAAAACAGATTTGTATTAAAAAATGTACACTATTAATGTAAAGAAAATGAAATTATCAATTGAAAGTATACTCACTTATAGGTCAGGAAATTGATCCCATGGAGAAAAAAGGCCATTTTAGGATGTATTTTACCAGCCTGTCACATAATTTATTGTGACGGGGTGGTTCTTCAACTCACTCACAAAACTGTCCAAATTATGTAATAATGTAGTTTCAACACATAATAAAAATCTTAAAGGTCCAATATTATGAAAAAACTCACTTTCCCCTTCTTTCTACACTATTATGGTGATTTTGGGTCCTTATCAACCCAAAACAGCAAAATAAACCATCAAGCCAATCCTTCGTAGTTTGTGTAGGTCTGTAATCAGCTCCTGAAACGCGTCTGGAAGAACTTACGCCCGCTGTGACGGCACAGCGGGCAAATGTGCACTAGATGTGCGTGCGTCCCTGTGTCTGTGTTCTGCCCGTCCACGCTCTGCTGCATTTTCCCTGCATCGAGTTTAATTTTGGTGGTAATGTTCTGGCGAAAATGGGCATGGTAGCGTGCATGCAAGCGTGCTCGATATGAACGACTCTTGCTTCAGGGTTTAGAGCGTTTCTTACAGAGCTGTTTGATACAGAAATGACGGACGCTGTCCTGCAGCATTGGTTTGCTATTTTGACCAAATCACAGAGTCATTTTGTTAAAAAAAAATGGAAATAGACTGAAATGGTTCAGAAATTAATGTTGAATAACATTCTCGTTTTGTGGACTAATGAAGGGAGTATGTTTTATTTCTAATTTTTAAGTCGATCTATATTTTTTTTGTAAAAACAATGGCACTGTTGACATGTGAAATTCATATTTCACAGATAATGATCATAAAAATGAAAAAAAACTGATTAAATATTGATGGTTTCCAAAAAAGGACATTTTACGAGCAGTAAAACATTAGATGTTATTTATTTTTTTAATGTACCATCACTCAAATAGTGTACATATTGTCCGTGACGGAGTGGTACAAAAATGGCTACAAGGTGTAAATCAAATGGATATGATTATTAAAGAATTTATTCCTGAGGTGGAAAAATATGTTTTGTTGGAGAATTAACATGTCCTTCATGTTGTGGGTTGTGCATGAAAATTTGGAAATGGCACCCGTTTTGGAGAATGACCCTGCCCTCAAAGTGGAGGAGCAGCGGCTCTACTCCGAGTTCCTCCCGGATGACTGAGCTCTCACCCTATCTCTAAGGGAGAGCCCAGCCACCCGACGGAGGAAGCTCATTTCAGCCGCTTGTACCCGCGATCTTGTTCTTTCGGTCACTACCCAAAGCTCGTGACCATAGGTGAGGGTCGGAGAACAAAGATCGACCGGTAAATCGAGAGCTTCTGCCTTTCGGCTCAGCTCTCTCTTCACCACGACGGATCTGTGCAGAGTCCGCATCACTGCAGACCCTGCACCGATCCGTCTGTCGATCCCCACTCCATCCTTCCCTCACTCGCGAACAAGATCCCGGGTACTTGAACTCCTCCACTTGGGGCAGGATCTCCTTCTCTGTTTCTGCCCCCCCCCCCTGATGTGTACACATTTTAGCAAAGTTCACTTTGGAGCACGCTTTTTGAAGATGGGCAATCTGGCCAGCGTTCTCCTGAACCACTTCTTTTTCTTCTTCTGTGGCTTCTCTTCAGGTATTGGCCTCTGAAGATCTTCCAAGGTCCTCATGGTGTTGGTGTTGTCTTCCTCTTTTTGCTCCTCCTTCAAAGAGTCTTCCTCTTTTTGCTCCTCCTTCAAAGAGTCTTCCTCTTCTTGCTCCTCCTTCAAAGAGTCTTCCTCTTCTTGCTCCTCCTTCAAAGAGTCTTCCTCTTCTTGCTCCTCCTTCAAAGAGTCTTCCTCGTTCTCTGCCAGAAGGGGAGCCTCATTCAAGCCTGAGGTTCTCTCTTTGTCATTTTGCTGCGATGTGGAGGCCATGTCTTTCTCCGGTTGCTCCTCCTCTTTCCCCAACTGAAGGCTAGTCTCTTGAGGAGGAGGAGACGACTTCTTCTCCTGCTCATCCCAGCGACGTTCCAGGTCCTTCAAAGCCCTCTTAGTGCTGTTGTTTTCCAGAGTCTGTTCCACCATGGTCGTAGCGTACGTCGCCACCTCCTGTGAAGAATGATGAATATATTCATTAGATAGAATGTTAGAGTACAAGTACAGTCACACAGGAGCATGTATTACAGTACAAATAAAGTCAAACATCCTATCTAAGAGGAGCATTTCAAAAAAGCCCTTGCGTTCTTTCCGTTGAAAGTCCTTGGTACATAAATCATCGACATTTAACAACACAAATTTCACGATACAGATAAAAATAAAAGCAATGTTCAATTACTCAATTACCTGTAGCAGGGAGGCATTCTCCTCTTGGAGTTGGAGATTCTGATGACGACACTCCTTCAGATCATCTTGGAGCTGAAGAATCACTGTGTGCTCCACCTGAAGCTGGGCTTCATGTTCAGCCTGCGTTCTCTCCATAAGCGCCTGCCACTGCGCGTCTCTCATCTGAATGGAGATGCTCCGAATGTGGAGTGCAGCCCTGTCGTGTTCCTCCTGCTCCTGCTCCAGACGCTTAATCTTTGCTTGCATCTTCTTTACTTGTCTCTGAAGGCCCTTTTCCGACCTCACATCGCAGAAGGTGACAGCATTCAAGTCCAGATACTCGACTGGATATATTGTGGTTTCTTGCTTGGCTTCATGCAGCTCTCTTTCGACATGGCGCATCTTCTCCCTCAGGAGCTCCTTCTCGGCACTCCAGGAGTGGCCATCTTTCTCTGCCTGAAGCTTGACAAGGAAAACCATCAGCAGCTTGCCATTGAGCTGGACGTTGAACCTCCCTGCATGTTCGCTCTGGGAGAGGCTGACGGAGTCATCCTTCAGCTTCTGTCTGAGACGGTTCTCAGCCACCGCCATTGTGTGCATTGTTTCCTGCATTTGCATGTGGAGGAAGCGAAGCAGATCCTCCTTCTCAACTTTGGTGTTGATTCTATCCGTCATTTGGTTCATTTTAATGGGACAATTCAAGTTGCGTTGAAGGTGTGTCTTCTTCTGGATTTCACTGTTACCAGTGTCTGGACCTGAACCTGGGTCAAGCTTTAAATATATTTTAAGCTTGACCCATTCCTTTGATGTCTGGCATAAAGACATCAAAGGAAGAACCCGATTCCGTTTATGGCACAGCTGCCTTTGAGGCTTTGATATTTTTGTTGCTAGGATACCACCTCATATCAATGTGCAAAACACACACACACACACACTATTATTCCTCATACGTATTATAATTATTACATTGTTGCAGGGTTGATCATTTCCCCGCCCCCCACTTTTTTCAGTCACGGAAATGTGAGGTCATGCCTAATCAGTGAGCCAATGACGAGTAAAATAATTGGTCCTGGGCTTCCCTTGCCCGGACGCGGGTCACCGGGGCCCCCTCCTGGAGCCAGGCCTGGGGGTGGGGCACGATGGCGAGCGCCTGGTGGCCGGGTCTTCACCCATGGAGCCCGGTCGGGCATAGCCCGAAGAAGCTACGTGGGACCTTCCTCCCGTGGGCTCACCACCCATAGGAGGGACCAGAGGGGTCGGGTGCAATGTGAGCTGGGCGGCAGCCGAAGGCGGGGACCTTGGCGGTCCAACCCTCGGCTCCAGAAACTAGCTCTAGGGACGTGGAATGTCACCTCTCTGGCGGGGAAGGAGCCTGAGCTGGTGTGCGAGGTTGAGAAGTTCCGACTGGATATAGTTGGCCTCACCTCGACACACAGCAAGGGCTCCGGAACCACCCTTCTTGAGAGGGGTTGGACTCTCTTCCACTCTGGAGTTGCCACTGGTGAGAGGCGCCGGGCGGGGGTGGCAATACTTATTGCCCCCCGGCTCAGTGCCTGTATGTTGGAGTTTACTCCAATAAATGAGAGGGTAGCTTCCCTCCGCCTTCGGGTGGGGGGACGGAACCTGACTGTTGTTTGTGCCTATGGTCCAAACAGCAGTTCAGAGTATCCACCCTTTTTGGAGTCCCTGGAGGGGGTACTGGAGAGTGCTCCTTCTGGGGATTCCCTCGTTCTGTTGGGGGACTTCAACGCCCATGTTGGCAATGAAAGTGAGACCTGGAGGGGTGTGATTGGGAGGAATGGCCCCCCTGATCGGAATCCGAGTGGTGTTTTGTTATTGGACTTCTGTGCTCGTCACAGATTGTCCATAACAAACACCATGTTCAAGCATAAGGGTGTCCATATGTGCACTTGGCACCAGGACACCCTAGGCCGCAGTTCGATGATCGACTTTGTAGTCGTCTCACCGGACTTGCGGCCGCATGTCTTGGACACTCGGGTGAAGAGAGGGGCGGAGCTGTCAACCGACCATCACCTGGTGGTGAGCCAACTCCGATGGTGGGGGAGGATGCCGGACAGACCTGGCAGGCCCAAACGTATTGTGAGGGTCTGTTGGGAACGTCTGGCAGAATTTCCTGTCAGAAGGAGTTTTAACTCCCACCTCCGGGAGAACTTTGACCATGTATCGGGGGAGGCAGGGGACATTGAGTCCGAGTGGACTATGTTTCGTGCCTCCATTGTTGAAGCGGCCGATCGGTGCTGTGGCCGTAAGGTGGTCGGTGCCTGTCGTGGCGGCAATCCCAAGACCTCTTGGTGGACACCGGTGGTGAGGGATGCCGTCAAGCTGAAGAAGGAGTCCTACCAGGCCCTTTTGGCCTGTGGGACTCCGGAGGCAGCTGACAGGTACCGACAGACCAAGCGGAGTGCAGCTACCGTGGTTGCTGAGGCAAAAACCCGGGCATGGGAGGAGTTCGGTGAGGCCATGGAAAACGACTTCCGGACGGCTTCGAAGAGGTTCTGGGCCACCATCCGGCATCTCAGGAGGGGGAAGCAGTGCACGGTCAACACTGTGTATGGTGGGGATGGTGCGCTGCTGACCTCGACTCGAGACGTCGTAGATCGGTGGAGGGACTACTTTGAAGACCTCCTCAATCCCACCGACATGCCTTCCAGTGAGGAAGCAGGGCCTGGGGACTCGGGGGTGAGCTCCTCTATCTCTGGGGCCGAGGTTGCCGAGGTAGTCAAAAACGCTCCTTGGTGGCAGGGCCCCGGGGGTGGATGAGATCCGCCCGGAGTCCCTTAAGGCTCTGGATGTTGTAGGGCTGTCATGGTTGACACGACTCTGCAACATTGCATGGACATCGGGGGCAGTGCCTCTGGATTGGCAGACCAGGGTGGTGGTCCCTCTTTATAAGAAGGGGGACCGGAGGGTGTGTTCCAACTACAGAGGGATCACACTACTCAGCCTCCCTGGTAAGGTCTATTCAGGGGTACTGGAGAGGAGGGTCCGCCGGATAGTCGAACCTCGGATTCAGGAGGAGCAATGTGGTTTTCGTCCTGGCCGTGGAACTGTGGACCAGCTCTACACCCTCGGCAGGGTCCTTGAGGGTGCATGGGAGTTTGCCCAACCAGTCCACATGTGTTTTGTGGATTTGGAGAAGGCATTCGACCGTGTCCCTCGGGGAGTCCTGTGGGGGGTGCTCCGGGAGTATGGGGTGTCGGACCCCCTCATACGGGGTGTCCGCTCCCTATATGACCGGTGCCAGAGCTTGGTCCGCATTGCTGGCAATAAGTCGGACCTATTTCCAGTGCGGGTTGGACTCCGCCAGGGCTGCCCTTTGTCACCGATTCTGTTCGTAACTTTTATGGACAGAATTTCTAGGTGCAGCCAGGGCGTTGAGGGGGTTCGGTTTGGTGACCTCAGGATTGGATCGCTGCTGTTTGCAGACGATGTGATCCTGTTGGCTTCATCAGGCCGTGCCCTCCAGCTCTCACTGGATCGGTTCGCAGCCGCATGTGAAGCGGCCGGGATGAGAATCAGCACCTCCAAATCCGAGGCCATGGTTCTCAGTCGGAAAAGGGTGGAGTGCGCCCTCCAGGTCGGGGAGGAGATCCTGCCCCAAGTGGAGGAGTTCAAATACCTCGGGGTCTTGTTCACGAGTGAGGGAAAAATGGAGCGAGAGATCGACAGACGGATCGGTGCAGCGTCTGCAGTGATGCGGACTCTGCACAGATCCGTCATGGTGAAGAGAGAGCTGAGCCGAAAGGCGAAGCTCTCGATTTACCGGTCGATCTTCGTTCCTACCCTCACCTATGGTCACGAGCTTTGGGTAGTGACCGAAAGAACGAGATCCCGGGTACAAGCGGCTGAAATGAGCTTCCTCCGTAGGGTGGCTGGGCTCTCCCTTAGAGATAGGGTGAGAAGCTCAGTCATCCGGGAGGAGCTCGGAGTAGAGCCGCTGCTCCTCCGCGTTGAGAGGGGCCAGATGAGGTGGCTCGGACATCTATTCAGGATGCCTCCTGAACGCCTCCCTGGTGAGGTGTTCAGGGCACGTCCCACCGGGAGGAGACCACGGGGAAGACCCAGGACACGCTGGAGAGACTATGTCTCTCGGCTGGCCTGGGAACGCCTCGGGATCCCCCCGGAAGAGCTAGAAGAAGTGGCCGGGGAGAGGGAAGTCTGGGTTTCCCTGCTTAGGCTGCTGCCCCCGCGACCCGGCCCCGGATAAGCGGAAGAAAATGGATGGAAGGACATTGTTGCAGGGTTGATCATTTCCCCGCCCCCCACTCTTTTCAGTCACGGAAATGTGAGGTCATGCCTAATCAGTGAGGCAACGACTCACCAGATTGTCCTTTTTTATTTTTTATTTTTAAATGCCTCCTGTAAGTAAATGGGGAAAATCCAGATTTCCGGCATCCGGATCATTCTCAATATTTAATGAGAACAAACAGACAGACAAACAAATAAATGCTGTCAAAAACATAAAGGTAAAAATGGATTAAACCTCCACAATCCATTCCAGATTATATGACTACTGTGTGTGTGTGTGTGTGCGTGTGTGCGTGTGTGTGCGTGTGTGTGCGTGCGCTCACTGCTTCCATTGGTTACTGCGACTCGTGCGCCACATTCAGCTCGCGGTGTAAGGGAACGATGTTGAGCGCGGGACCCCTGCTCGTGTTTCCGTTTCCTGTGAAGCCCTTTTTTGCCGGCATGGGCGTTCCGCGAGCCAGATCAAAAGGCTTGGGTCCCGCTACTAAAGACAAATGGAAACTGAGATTATCTGAATTGACAATGAGCGCTCCAGCTCCAGAAGCGCACACTTTTGGCCATGTTTTTCCCCTCTCGGCTGAAATTTTGTTAAGGGTTACACAGAGCACGACGTTTTATTGTGGCCCTCAACTTTGTTGATTTCCACTTCATCCCATTACAATTACACGTCAACGTTTAATTGTAATGGGATGTTAACGGCGTGCCAAAACCTTTGACTAGTAGTCTGTTGAAGCCTGAAATGTGGTTTTATTTTAAATAAATACTGTAGCGAGCTCAAGGAGAAGAACCACACTGGAATTGAGCTTGTGTCAACAAGTGCCTTTATTGTGACACAGGACGACTTGACTGCACATGGATGCTGCGCTGAGGACATTCAACGCAACACCCCCCCCTCACACTGACTATTTTTGTCTATAAATAACTGACTGTTGCTTTAAGTGACATCACAAAGATTAAGTGACATCATTTGAACCTCTAGCATCCAGGAGCAAAGAAAGCAAGTTCTGACATTCCTTTCCATTCCTTTTTTGTTGTTTTTTCATGTTAGATGAGGTCCGTCAAGCTCACCCTAACCACCCCGTCACGCAATATTGAGAGGGAAAACAGATTTGTATTAAAAAATGTACACTATTAATGTAAAGAAAATGAAATTATCAATTGAAAGTATACTCACTTATAGGTCAGGAAATTGATCACATGGAGAAAAAAGGCCATTTTAGGATGTATTTTACCAGCCTGTCACATAATTTATTGTGACGGGGTGGTTCTTCAACTCACTCACAAAACTGTCCAAATTATGTAATAATGTAGTTTCAACACATAATAAAAATCTTAAAGGTCCAATATTATGGAAAAACTCACTTTCCCCTTCTTTCTACACTATTATGGTGATTTTGGGTCCTTATCAACCCAAAACAGCGAAATAAACCATCAAGCCAATCCTTCGTAGTTTGTGTAGGTCTGTAATCAGCTCCTGAAACGCGTCTGGAAGAACTTACGCCCGCTGTGACGGCACAGCGGGCAAATGTGCACTAGATGTGCGTGCGTCCCTGTGTCTGTGTTCTGCCCGTCCACGCTCTGCTGCATTTTCCCTGCATCAAGTTTAATTTTGGTGGTAATGTTCCGGCGAAAATGGGCATGGTAGCGTGCATGCAAGCGTGCTCGATATGAACGACTCTTGCTTCAGGGTTTAGAGCGTTTCTTACAGAGCTGTTTGATACAGAAATGACGGACGCTGTCCTGCAGCATTGGTTTGCTATTTTGACCAAATCACAGAGTCATTTTGTTAAAAAAAAATGGAAATAGACTGAAATGGTTCAGAAATTAATGTTGAATAACGTTCTCGTTTTGTGGACTAATGAAGGGAGTATGTTTTATTTCTAATTTTTAAGTCGATCTATATTTTTTTTGTAAAAACAATGGCACTGTTGACATGTGAAATTCATATTTCACAGATAATGATCATAAAAATGAAAAAAAACTGATTAAATATTGATGGTTTCCAAAAAAGGACATTTTACGAGCAGTAAAACATTAGATGTTATTTTTTTTTTTTAATGTACCATCACTCAAATAGTGTACATATTGTCCGTGACGGAGTGGTACAAAAATGGCTACAAGGTGTAAATCAAATGGATATTATTATTAAAGAATTTATTCCTGAGGTGGGAAAATATGTTTTGTTGGAGGATTAACATGTCCTTCATGTTGTGGGTTGTGCATGAAAATTTGGAAATGGCACCCGTTTTGGAGAATGACCCTTCCCTCAAAGTGGAGGAGCAGCGGCTCTACTCCGAGCTCCTCCCGGATGACTAAGCTCTCACCCTATCTCTAAGGGAGAGCCCAGCCACCCGACGGAGGAAGCTCATTTCAGCCGCTTGTACCCGCGATCTTGTTCTTTCGGTCACTACCCAAAGCTCGTGACCATAGGTGAGGGTCGGAGAACGAAGATCGACCGGTAAATCGAGAGCTTCCGCCTTTCGGCTCAGCTCTCTCTTCACCACGACGGATCTGTGCAGAGTCCGCATCACTGCAGACCCTGCACCGATCCGTCTGTCGATCCCCGCTCCATCCTTCCCTCACTCGCGAACAAGATCCCGGGTACTTGAACTCCTCCACTTGGGGCCGGATCTCCTTCTCTGTTTCTGCCCCCCCCCCCCCCCTGATGTGTACACATTTTAGAAAAGTTCACTTTGGAGCACACTTTTTGAAGATGGGCAATCTGGCCAGCGTTCTCCTGAACCACTTCTTTTTCTTCTTCTGTGGCTTCTCTTCAGGTATTGGCCTCTGAAGATCTTCCAAGGTCCTCATGGCGTTGGTGTTGTCTTCCTCTTTTTGCTCCTCCTTCAAAGAGTCTTCCTCTTTTTGCTCCTCCTTCAAAGAGTCTTCCTCTTCTTGCTCCTCCTTCAAAGAGTCTTCCTCTTCTTGATCCTCCTTCAAAGAGTCTTCCTCTTCTTGCTCCTCCTTCAAAGAGTCTTCCTCGTTCTCTGCCAGAAGGGGAGCCTCATTCAAGCCTGAGGTTCTCTCTTTGTCATTTTGCTGCGATGTGGAGGCCATGTCTTTCTCCGGTTGCTCCTCCTCTTTCCCCAACTGAAGGTTAGTCTCTTGAGGAGGAGGAGACGACTTCTTCTCCTGCTCATCCCAGCGACGTTCCAGGTCCTTCAAAGCCCTCTTAGTGCTGTTGTTTTCCAGAGTCTGTTCCACCATGGTCGTAGCGTACGTCGCCACCTCCTGTGAAGAATGATGAATATATTCATTAGATAGAATGTTAGAGTACAAGTACAGTCACACAGGAGCATGTATTACAGTACAAATAAAGTCAAACATCCTATCTAAGAGGAGCATTTCAAAAAAGCCCTTGCGTTCTTTCCGTTGAAAGTCCTTCGTACATAAATCATCGACATTTAACAACACAAATTTCACGATACAGATAAAAATAAAAGCAATGTTCAATTACTCAATTACCTGTAGCAGGGAGGCATTCTCCTCTTGGAGTTGGAGATTCTGATGACGACACTCCTTCAGATCATCTTGGAGCTGAAGAATCACTGTGTGCTCCACCTGAAGCTGGGCTTCATGTTCAGCCTGCGTTCTCTCCATAAGCGCCTGCCACTGCGCGTCTCTCATCTGAATGGAGATGCTCCGAATGTGGAGTGCAGCCCTGTCGTGTTCCTCCTGCTCCTGCTCCAGACGCTTAATCTTTGCTTGCATCTTCTTCACTTGTCTCTGAAGGCCTTTTTCCGACCTCACATCGCAGAAGGTGACAGCATTCAAGTCCAGATACTCGACTGGATATATTGTGGTTTCTTGCTTGGCTTCATGCAGCTCTCTTTCGACATGGCGCATCTTCTCCCTCAGGAGCTCCTTCTCGGCACTCCAGGAGTGGCCATCTTTCTCTGCCTGAAGCTTGACAAGGAAAACCATCAGCAGCTTGCCATTGAGCTGGACGTTGAACCTCCCTGCATGTTCGCTCTGGGAGAGGCTCACGGAGTCATCCTTCAGCTTCTGTCTGAGACGGTTCTCAGCCACCGCCATTGTGTGCATTGTTTCCTGCATTTGCATGTGGAGGAAGCGAAGCAGATCCTCCTTCTCAACTTTGGTGTTGATTCTATCCGTCATTTGGTTCATTTTAATGGGACAATTCAAGTTGCGTTGAAGGTGTGTCTTCTTCTGGATTTCACTGTTACCAGTGTCTGGACCTGAACCTGGGTCAAGCTTTAAATATATTTTAAGCTTGACCCATTCCTTTGATGTCTGGCATAAAGACATCAAAGGAAGAACCCGATTCCGTTTATGGCACAGCTGCCTTTGAGGCTTTGATATTTTTGTTGCTAGGATACCACCTCATATCAATGTGCAAAACACACACACACACACTATTATTCCTCATACGTATTATAATTATTACATTGTTACAGGGTTGATCATTTCCCCGCCCCCCACTCTTTTCAGTCACGGAAATGTGAGGTCATGCCTAATCAGTGAGGCAACGACTCACCAGATTGTCCTTTTTTATTTTTTATTTTTAAATGCCTCCTGTAAGTAAATGGGGAAAATCCAGATTTCCGGCATCCGGATCATTCTCAATATTTAATGAGAACAAACAGACAGACAAACAAATAAATGCTGTCAAAAACATAAAGGTAAAAATGGATTAAACCTCCACAATCCATTCCAGATTATATGACTACTGTGTGTGTGTGTGTGTGTGTGTGTGTGTGCGTGTGTGTGCGTGTGTGTGCGTGCCCTCACTGCTTCCATTGGTTACTGCGACTCGTGCGCCACATTCAGCTCGCGGTGTAAGGGAACGATGTTGAGCGCGGGACCCCTGCTCGTGTTTCCGTTTCCTGTGAAGCCCTTTTTTGCCGGCATGGGCGTTCCGCGAGCCAGATCAAAAGGCTTGGGTCCCGCTACTAAAGACAAATGGAAACTGAGATGATCTGAATTGACAATGAGCGCTCCAGCTCCAGAAGCGCACACTGTTGGCGATGTTTTTCCCCTCTCGGCTGAACTTTCGTTAAGGGTTACACAGAGCACAACGTCTTTTTTGTGGCCCTCAACGTTGTTGATTTCCACTTCATCCCATTACAATTAAACGTCAACGGCGTGCCCAAACCTTTGACTAGTAGTCTGCTGTATTTGAATCTGCTGAAGCCTGAAATGCGGTTTTATTTTAAATAAATACTGTAAATACTGTATAAAAAACAATAGTATTGTTTGTTTGTTTTGTTTTGGGAGGGTAAGAATGCACCACACTCACACACACACACACACACACACACACACACACACACACACACACTATCAAACATGAGACGTGAAACAGGTAAGAATTCTAAGTTGCGCGTGCACGTCTCGCGCTATGCACGCTCCTGCACGTGCGTCCTGTGGGAGGTGCCGCCTGCGCGTGAAGCCACCCATTTGATTGTAAAGTTTTCGCGAACAGTCCAGCTACGGTGGCCGTTAATTACCCCTCTCGGGCATCACGGAGACTTCTCATTGGACGTCAACACGCGACCGGCGCGAGGAGGGGGGCTCCCAGGCGCGTGCCGCTTTTTAAACCGAAGTCGCGTCTTGAGACACCAGAGAAGGAGTCACATCCACGCAGCCGCGCCTCCCTCCGAGTGTTCTTTCTTCTTCTGTTAAATAAACTTTACCTCCGTTTTTGGAACCGTCACCATGGACGCCCGAAGTGTTGACGACTGGAGCGAAGGCGCAAAGGAGGTGACAATCCACGACTCGAGGCTGCAGGAAGGAGGGCAGCAGCAGCAGCAGCAGCTCGTGGAGTCCCACTATGAACCCGCGCTGACGCTCGTGGACAGCGGCAGTGACCCACGCGTCTGGCTGCAGGCTCTGGTGCAGCCTAACGGCGCCTGCGCGGCACACGCCACTTCACCCGACTACCTGGGCCACTCGCCCTGCGAAAGTCTCGGATCCTATCAGGGTGAGCAAATTCTGTTTGTTTGTTTGTTTTTTATCAATGGAGAAAGTTTAAAGAAAAATATTGCCTGCAAAATCACGAGCAACGTGTAACTGAGATGTGCAGCAACGGAGCAAACGTTCATTCTATTACACTACAGCAGTTATTTTAATGTGATGGATGCTAAATAGTTGGTTCCAGTTCATGAACTTTCTATTTATTTTTCAGAGAGTAGCTCCCCGGAGACGCACCCCAGCTACACAAACGCCAGGAGCCCCTCCTCATCCTCCTCATCCTCCTCCTCCTCCTCCTCATCTCCCCTCAAAGTCCGGGACCTTTGCCGTCTTAAAGGCGCGGTCGCCGGGCCCAGCGCGGAGTCACCCACGAGGCAGAGAGTCTCCTCTCGCAAACCCATTAACGGGGTCCAGAAGCAGAGACGCGTGGCCGCCAACGCGCGCGAGAGGAGGCGCATGCACGGACTGAATCACGCGTTCGACGCGCTGCGCAGCGTCATCCCGGCGTTTGACAACGACAAAAAGCTGTCCAAATACGACACTTTACAAATGGCGCAGATTTACATCAACGCTCTGGCAGAGTTGCTCCAAGGTCCGGCCTCCTCCAACAGCGGCGCCGTGGACGTCCTGAACGAGAACAGCGCGTTGCCAAAATGTGACGTTCTGTCAGGTGCAGCTGCCTTTGATGACGAGGAGGACAGGGTGTCCCCATCCCCGTCCCCGTCCCCGTCCCCGTCCCCGTCCCCGCGGATCGCGGCCGCCGTGCCTGTCCCAGGTAGCAGCTTACCTGTCCACGTGCCTTTCCGCGCCTCCTTCGAAGACGGCTCGTTTTCCTCGTTGGCTAAAGACGCCGCGACCCAACCGTGTTGCGCTCGGCCGGGCGGTGGGAGGAAGGAGTCCCCGCGGAGCGACGGAGAGTTCTCCCCGCGCTCTCACTACAGCGACTCGGATGAAATAGCGATGGAGTTTCACTGGAGTGAGGAGGAAGACCTCTCAGAAGTCAAGCTGCGCAGTCATCATCATCACCACCACGCCGCTTCTTTCTGAATGATTAGAAATAAATATGTTCAAACTGATCAGCCGGTATTTAAAGCTCTGCTCGGCCTGTTGCCTGTAACGAAAATAATGTCTGTAAAGTGTGTCAGTCATTTGTTGACAAAAGGCAGATTTAAAGGATAGTGTTTGCTTCTTCACAAAATTAATCTTCAATTTTAACAATATTCCTATTTTATCAACTTGTTACATAGACTAAATAAAACGATTTTATTCGATCGGCTTAATTCCTGTCAATAGATGTTTGCCTATAATTTCCAGTGTCCATGGAGACGTGGCTGGAAGACCCCTCTGCCATGTCGCGCGTAGCACTGCCACGGGTTCTCCCATCTCCCCCCGTTACTCTGACCAAAAAGCTGCCTTCCACAACATCACAATAGCATTGTTTATATTTGATTATGTAAAAAAAAAAAGAAATAAAAAATGTATCTATACTGATTTTCATTTTTTTTAGATTCATGGTTTCATTTGGTCATTTGTATCTGATGTATTTTGTTTTGCAACTTCAAAAGTTCATGATGTGCACTTTAAAAATGCGAGCCAGAGGCTTCAAACCATGATAAACAATATTGTTTTGCCTTGTTTGTTAGTGTAGTACTGCCAATTCCACGCAAATAGCCTGTAGGCTATTTAATGTAGCCATCATTGCTGCCTGCTTTTGTATTTCCTTTTTTTTTTTTTAATCTTCAGATGAACTTGTGTGTCATTTGCTTTCACTGGAAGAGATTGATTGACATGTATTTATTGATGATATTTTTCACTTGATTGCTTTTTATAACTACATCATTAAATGTGCTGAAAAATGTCGTTATTCCATGTTATATTAATATGATTTTGGGAATAAAAAAACAAACGAAAACTTATTTCTTTATCTGTTTCCATGCTTCTTTCTTAAATAACTGCAAACATATATTGTACTAATATATTAGTATTATCATTATTTATTAGTATTATTAGTATACTAATAATTATTATTATATTGGTATTTTATTTTTGAACGTAGGTGGGGAAACTTCCTCAAAAAACAGACGCACATCCAAAAAGCTAAGAGCTTTTAATTATTTATTTTAATTTATTTCGTTAACGAAGTCTGAAATTCGGTAAATTCAGAAGGCATTCCTGTTTTGCCGTTAACCTACGAGTGTGAATGCGCAATTTAATTACTTCTTTGATGACCTGCAGCGATATGCTGAAGTTGTCTGTTACTAAATGAACAGGCATTTCCATTCAGGCCCAATTACAGAAATCTAACGTGCTTGGCCTCTGTTCGTGTAATTTATAGTAAACAAACGGCAGCGTGCGACTCCTCCACGCACCACGCACTCGCCGGCCATATGCCGCAGGTATCCGCGCCCCCCCCCGTGACCCACGAGGTCATGTGACTGAACGTCGTATAGACGGTAATGCATTGATACACGTTGACGCAGATAAACGTCGTGTTTCGTGATGGCATCATCTTGTTTTCTTGCACTGATCTGCCCCGCACTCGGCGAGCGGTTTCTTTTCTTTCTTTCTTTTCTTTCTTTCTTTCTTGACCGTAGCCGTTTGGTGAATGGCACCCGCGCTGGTAATGAGGAGTGCGCATTAATGTCAGCCTATTGTTGGCCGGCTCGTGGGCCGAGGTGTTGGATGGCCTCAATGAAGCGCACGCTGTCAGCTGGTGAGCGCTGGCGGGTCCCCGCCGGTTCCCCCGAGGACTTGACTCGAGAGGGAACACACGTTTTCAACTAAAGAAAGACTATACCAAACACGCGCGCGCGCGTTTTCCTTTCTTTTCTTCTTTTTTTTTTTTACTTCTTTTATTCTTTCCATCAGGCTCAAACAAACACGCGCACACTGTGTTTTGCTGTGTTGCGTGCGTACCTAAGGCTGAATGGACTTTTCTCTTTCTCCAACTTATTTGTGACTCATCTTTAATTGTTCCAAAGCATCATGGATAATGGAGTGTGCTGCAAAAATCAAACAAAATAGACCAAAGTCGAAATAATTTATGAAGTCGAGCTCCCAGTTTGCTACCTGTCAGTGCACTCTCCCACCCCCCACTGTTTTTATCCAATCACAAGCCATGCCCCTTTGCTCGCCTCGTGAATGCATGGAATAAAGGGAATATAATGAGGATGTTGTGTTAAATTATTCACAGACTTTGCAGGTAGGGCTGTGTCTGCGCAGAGTTCAAGTTGCGGTGAAAAGAGATCGAGTTTCTGTAAACGTTTTAGAGAGATGAAATATTATGGATAAGGTATCATTCTCTCCAGATAAAAAAAAAAAAAACATTTTATCAGGCCACAATCAATGATGAAGTATTATTTTAGTTTATGGTGCCTTATTTTTGAGCTGGCTAAAATGCCATATTTTAATATGGTCCTGGGGGCGTTTTAAAATTAATAAAGTATTGTGTGTTATTCAAATAATTCACCAGATGTGACTATCAAGGACATTTACTTAAATTCATTAACCTTGTATTTAATTTTCTGAAAATAATGGCTGCTTTTGTATGTGGTTTGTCATGGTGGTAATGACTGAGCACTAACGAGCCTAATTCTAATGGTGCCTGCAGAAAGTGGGAGGTAAGATAAACAGAGCCTTCAACAGGTGGAACGCTGCTCAGGAGGTTTCTCTGTTTCACCACATAAATTCTTAATGCATGGATATTATGAAAAATAACAGACCGGGGGGAGTAAAGGAAAACCTTTCCTTCATGGGGATTTATTATTTTACTAAATGAAGCAAACAATGAAAAATGTTTTTGCACCTTCACTTTCAGAGTGGTTTCATTGCTCTATTATTTCTGTTTGTCTTGAATAAGTATTTTTTTAAAAGCACTATGTTCTGTTTTACCTCCACCCCAAGGCCTTATCAAGAACATCACATAATACCATAAACAATTGTAATACTTTGAAGCTCTGATATTGAAAGTAAAATTTGTCATTTTACACCAAACACAATAG
Source organism: Brachionichthys hirsutus (assembly GCF_040956055.1). Lineage (NCBI taxonomy): Eukaryota > Metazoa > Chordata > Actinopteri > Lophiiformes > Brachionichthyidae > Brachionichthys > Brachionichthys hirsutus. The sequence goes on along the minus strand of NC_090900.1, from coordinate 5,908,280 downwards.
GGTTAAGTACAGAAAATACAAGTTAAAGTACATATAAATGCACAAACAAAACAGTACATGGCACCAAGTTCATTGCAAAGTAAGTTCACAATCTATAAGAATTCAAATAACTATAATCTCCAACAGTTTTTATGCATATCAAGACTCATACAGAAAGTTCCATGACAGTCAGGAGGTGATAAAGATTCTGAAGATAAGAGATGTTCAATATATTTTAAGTTTCTAAAGTCAAGCTCATTTCATTCATTATATTCATAATATGTACATTCCACAGCTCTGTTTAATGAAAGGAAAGGGGCTCACTTCTTGTATGCGATAAGGGGAGGCGTGCAGTGTGCTGTCCAGAAAGCAACAGGTCTCTCTGGGGACTCAGAACAAAGGGAGGAACTGGGCCATAGTCTCCATCTGCTGTCCCAGAGAGAGCGAGGGAGAGGGTGGAGAGTGAGGGCACCATGGGCAGATAGAGACGGAATAATAAGTGAGAGAGAGGAGAAAAGAGAGTTGAGCCGATGGTAACATGGGACATGTTAAAGGGAGTAAGAGTAAACATGAGAAAGTACAGTAACATGTCAGAGCAGTGTGGGCACAGTTCAACTGTAAATTGGCAATCATAACTACCCCTTTGTTTTATCCCCCCCCCCTGAAATTAGCCTGAAGCCCTCGCCTCTCATTACACATATGCCTGTATCATCATGTCATACTGTAGCGTAACCTGGTGATCACACAAACACACACAATGAAGCTGTGATGCAATGAGCACCTGCTGCATTTCCTGCTTTCATACTCAGTGAAGCGATGGTTGTTAATGAGTTTGCTAAATAGTGCAGTAGTGCACACAAATTATTCAAAATTAATTAATTTTTATTTTATTTTGTTGTGACAACAACATTTTTGGGAATGCAAGACTGGACACACTGTAATGTCTTTTAGGATATTTAAAGCAAATGTATGTATAATTCAATATTTCCCCTCCTAAAACACATAAGAAAACATAAACATAAAATATAGAGCATATACAGTATAGCAGAGACATAAATTAAAATAAAAAGCTTTGTAAGTCATAAAAGTTAGACTAAAATGCAGACATATTTATATATATTTTTAAACTCACAAGATCATTAAGGGAGTCAGCCCTAAATAGTGTTCACCAAAAGCAGACAGCTAACACAGGTAGAAGAAGTCGATACAGTGAATTAAAAGTTGTGCCCTGTTTCCTTTGTTGTTTGATTAGCACTCAGGGGAAATTAAGATTTAATGTATATTATTAATCCCCATCAATAATGGGGAGCAGCTTGCGGGGTTTGGTACCTTGCTCAAGGGAACCTTGGCAGTGCTCAGGTGGTGAACTGACACCTCTTCAGCTATCAGCTGACCCCCCCTCTTGTCCCCAAGTCAAGTCCTCGTGGACTGATCTATACAGCTGACTTCTGACCAGAACACAGAAGTCAGACATTTAGTGAACTATTATAAAAATAAGAACTAAGATAATTCACCATGTGTCAGAGACCAAAACCTGCAACTTCTTTTTTGTTGTTTACGGGTGCCAAAGCTGAGAGGTCAAAAGCTTCTACAGAGGAAGTGACAAAACGCATCCTGCGGTTGCTGCAATGACAAGCAGTCCGCCCTTCAAACCGCGTTCGCCTGCATACACACACGGCAACACTGTCACACACGTAGCCTAAATACACACTGCCACAAGGAGGACGATCCTTTATCTCTGTGGTTCGCTCCATGAAAGACGTCCATGGGCGAAGCGGGGTCTCGCAGGGCTTTGTTCGGGGCAGAGTTAAGCTTTGTGTGTCCGCCACCTTCAAAGCAAATGTACATGAACACAAACATGAGGCTTCTTGGGTAACCGGGCCATTGAAGAGCAGCACAATGGTGCTACCAATTATCCACAGCGCTCAATGCTCCTGTGGAATCAGTTACATGGCTTAGTGCGCATGCTTGTGTGTGTGTGTGTGTGTGTGTGTGTGTTATTTTATATTATATGTGCATCCATTATCATTATTAACTAACTTGCCTTTTTGTAACGTTTAATCTCCCTTTATTCTACGATATTATCTAGCACATAATTATGGATGTAATTTTGATCGGTTGTTTTTCAAAGAATTACCATGGACACACCTGAACTGCAGCAGCGTGCACAGTGTGTGTGTGTGTGTGTGTGTGTGTGTGTGTGCTGTGCATCTCTAGTGTATCTGATTGTAGTGTAGATATACAGTACCTCCCAATAGGAAACACTTCAATTGCAAACTTTTCTTTATACACACTACTTCCAGTAAGGTCAGGTTACCAAAAGCATGGAGCCGGGGCTCCTCCGCTCGGGAAGAGACCACAATCTGAATGATTCCGCTCGCATGAAACAAAACCTCCGGAAGACTCGGAAGTGATTTGGCTGGAGGTGCTTTTCCGTCTTTTCCCACACCTTGGAACATGAGAGGGTTTTGAGAGGGGAGAGCGCAAAGAGATATTTTGTGCTTGTATGTTTGTATGTCTTCTAACATGTGAACAATTGTTTCTCCAACACCTACGCCCACCCATTCACTTGACACCACACGCCATTTTTACCACATATAATCTCCATTGGCCACCGGCCAGATTCACGCTTACTGTACAAACATGTGTGCGTACAGAAACATGAGTCATGTGCTTCCGATTGCCCGTCGGGTGAGTCACTTGTTTCAGATTTGTTTGGATAGATAGACAATGAATAAGGTCTATTTAAGAGTAATGTCAGGTATAAAAGCACAACATTTTGAAATAATTTATTCAGTGTTATCTTCAAAAATACATTCCTTTAAACATTTTTACTCTGATTCATTACCGGTACTTTTTTGGAATATGTCCGATCTTTAGTGTGTGGAAAAACTATCAGCAATTCAGTGAATTTAGTCTATGTGTTCTGCATAGTGAAGGATGATGTCATTTTCATTGTCCACTATGAGTCGTTAAAGACCAACTAGCATCCAAAAAATGCTTACTTCCTGTTGCCAGCAGGTGATGCTATCCATCACTCTCCCTGTGTGTTGCAGCATGTGATTAATCCCTAATTGCACGCTTTCACACTCAATTTGGCCAGTTTGAGTGCATAATTGCAGTCAAGTATGCTGTACCACTTCGCCCTGTTCACACACAATTCTGCTAAAACTGCAAAAAAAGAAAAGAAAAGAAAAATCATCCGGGTGTTGAGATTGCTTTTGCAAAATTTCAACTCGATCTGGTCAAATTTAGGAGAGTTTACAACACCTTTAAACCACAGAAAAATGAATATTAAATTAGAAATGGACAACATCCTGTTAGGTTTAAGGTCATCTTGCCAGCAATTTGGTAGATGATGCAAAATACACTTATACTAAATGTCATTGTAGTGGATGCAATAAACTCTGGGATATCAATAAGGAACCATTTTTTGGAGAATGCTAGTCTGCACAATATATATAGGTTCCTTGTACCTCTGATGCCAGGGGCCATTTGGCTGTTGGGCATCCTCAGTGTTAAGGCCCTAATGATGACAAGATTTAGGTTCAATGTACAAAATGCAAAATATCACCTGTGTCGTGCCTATGGGTTATTAATCATCCTTTAATTTAGTGTGATTGCCAAAGGCAAACTAAATAACTGAGATTTCCCAGTCAGTCGCAGACGCTTCTTTACCCTCTCCATTCCTGTTCTTTCCCCTCCACTCACCTGTTAAGTTAACTACATCTCCTATCCTCTCTTGCCCTCCCTAGACCCATTGTACAGTTGCCCCTGCAGATCTCCTTTCAGTTAGCTGCCCTACTCAGGTGAGGGATACAGTACATTGAAGGAGATTCTGCTTGTATTTGATTCCACTCCTTTTCATAGTGGTTGAAAGCCTGGCCTCCATGCCCCCCACCCTTTCTCCCTCCCTGTCCTACCCAGTTCCCAGGGGACCCTCACTCTTTCCTGGGCTGCCCTGGGTGGAACAGCCTCAGAGTGGGGCAAGTAGGGAACAGACAAGGGTATCACTTTCAGCCTCCCTGCTGCAGCCACACAGGACACAGAGCACAGACAGTGGCAACACAACCCCTCACCTTGCCTGTCTCCATCTCTCAGGTGCACTTAGACACACAGTGGCGTTGGTACATGCTCAAATTTACCTGCTCATCATCTCATACATCTTTGGAATTAGAGACATAATCCTATTATTTACAGTCTGCGCATTCAGCCAGCAATCCAGGAAGAGGTCAGACCACAATGGGGCTGTGGAAAGCCAATTCAAAGCAAGCACTTTGAATTGGCACTTTCATATCTAAGGGGAATGCAGGAGTTTAAATATAGAATGACCAGCGCAGCCAGTTGGACAAACATTTAATGCAGCAGCAGCGCTCACCACAGTAGAAACGCACACACTGAAATAGAGAATGGATTCTGTCCGGGTTCATGAACTTGAATGTCCTTGGCTTCCTGCATAAAGAAAGCCTAGCAATCACCATGAAGGTTGTGTTTTGTTGTTGCAGTATTTTCTAGACGTTCCAGACTACCACAGGGCAGGTTTAGGTTTAGCGTGGCTATTTTGATTTTTGGAAGAAATACTTTAATTATAAGCATTGAACAACTGAATAAATGAGCCAATAAGGTCAGCCGTACGCAACGAAAGAAAACCCCTTCTTACTGCAGATGCGGTAGCTTTTTAGCTCAATGACTGTTTGTTTTTGAGTTTATTTTTGATATCCTGATCTCCTCCCAGATTAGTGCTGCGGTCTGCCTGTTTTCACACCATTAACACCGGTACTAGCGGTACTTCTAAAAAAAACATACATGCTGTGAGGTAATTAGTCGACAGGGTCTGTTTTGGAGGATGGTTTTGACTGGTGAATCGTAGTCAGTAAAGAGCTGTTTCAGTTCTAATTGTCCTAAACAGCTGATTGATATTTTTGTTTTCTGCCACACAAAAATTAATTTCTTTAAAAATCATTCACTGATTTCGACAGAAATTAATTTTCATCATCTCTGTAACTTGCCACATGTCAACCTAAAGTATCCATACATCCACAAATCTGTAGACTTGATTTCATAACGGGGTCAACCGCACATAGTCTGTAACTGAGGGTACAATAGAGATCGGTTGAACTTGAGTTCCCTCTATAGAGTTTTTTGTTTCTGTATTGCCCTCATGGGAGGTCATGTTCTGTGACGTAAAAATGCACTTCCACACATATCTTTCAATGCATTGTGCTAATACTATCAGCCTTTTCAGTGTTTCTGTGTAATCTTATACTTGGTTCAATGGAAATTGCTATAGATGATCATGTTAAATCCAAATAAGAGAACAAACGTGCCATTGATTTGAAATTATTATGGAATTTATTGCGGCCAAATCCTAATATTACTAATTTCTCAGTGCTTGAGCAATTAATTGCCCCGAAAGGTACTGAATGAACATAGATGCACATACATTTGCACTGGCTGATGTCTTCCACTCTTAGGATGAACACGGACAGCGTAGTTTACTTTGACTCAGTACCGCAGTGCTGTCTGGAGTTCTTTATCAACGTCTAAAAAGAGTCCCAAAGTTTCTTCTTTTTTAAGTAAAGTTTGTTTCACCACAAGAATACTTTAGCAACATATCTTGACTTTTTGAAAAATGTTACCTTTAATGTTTGTTCGGTTAGGGGACAGGTAGATGCTGATTTTAGACATTTGTGATAATAATCGCAATGCACACATAAAAAAAAAAGGAAATCTGCAGCTGTCTGATGCCCATCTGCTGCTTTGGGTCTACCAATCGATCAGTCTACAAACCCATTTTGAGCTGCCAGCTGTAGCTCAGCACTAAATGGACTGAGTGTAAATAATGCCTTGGCTGCCCAGGACAGGGATCGCTCGTGTCCCACAGTGCCCATTTTGCCACGACCCCTCATGATGTGTGGCCATCCCTCCCTAATCATCTTATTTCCATCTTCCTCCTCTTAGCGACTTGTTGCATCCGTGTCCATTTTTTTGCACCTTCTACAGTTCTCCTCCATCTTTCTGTTCTGTATTTGGTCACTTTTTTTTTCTACTGCTCTACTTCCTTTCCCCATTTCTCCATCTTGGTGGTTGTCCTTGTCTTCCTTCCTCCCTCCCCTTTGCTCCCCATCAGTCCCCATCAGGAGGAACCTAATAGGAAATCAAAGTTTCTGGTGGAAGAATGGAATGAGGCTTTGCATTACCATCCCCTGGGTCCTCCCTGCTGAAAGAGAAGTGCAGAAAAGACTTTACTGGCACGGCAGAGGGGAAGGTTAATGCAGCAGATTGTCTTTCCCCCTTGCTCTCTCTGTATCGCTGTGTCCATTTCTTTCCAGACACATCTATTTTTTTATCTATCTTTTTTCCTACCTTACCGCGATGAACACTCACTGCTCATGCACTTTGCTTTTCTAAGAACGACCAGGTGAACCGGCTCCTGGTTGAATGATGTTTGCCAAGGTCATATCTGTGGTACGCCATTGCACTGGTTGCGGGATGGGTCTCAATGCGCAATGGAATCAGTTACATGGCTTAGTGTGTGCATGCATGTTAGTGTGTGGGGGAGTGGGGGTGGGGAGTGTCAGCCCTAGCTTGCAACCTTTCAAACTACTGCCCACGAGTAGCAATTGACTTCATGGCCCCCCAGGAGCTCAACAGGCACAATAGAATAGTCCTGCCTTAATGGATTTAGGTTTCTTGTCAAATCCGGCTGGTTGCATCCCGTCTCTATGGTTTGTTATCATATTTATCTTGTGACTATTTAATGGCTTAATTTTAGAGAAAAAAATGTCATGCGTGGAATTGCTATCGTTTAAAAGCAATTGACAAAAACACAAAAAACATTTGGGTAACATTGATATAGTAGAACCACGTTCATGCTTGCACCGATGCAGGTACAGGTAAATTGTCACATGTATCAACAAACCGGCAGAAAATTCATGCCTGGTAAAAGATTAGGCTGAAGCCTATAGCCAAGGTTGAGCAGTCCAGATCCTGCCGTGTTAAGCTGCTTAAACACACAGAGGTGGAAATGATTTAATAGTTGGAATGCTTTTGGATGTTAGGAAGCGCTGGAAAAGAGGACCATGGAGACAGTAGTCGGGAGACAGAAACCCACAAGGAAAGAGGAAGACTGTGTGTACCAAGACAGGTGATGAAGGATTTGAATCAGTTTATTCAGAAAACAAATTCCAACCCCCCAAATTGTTCTGTTACCTCTTCACCCCTACGTTCCCCTCACACCTACCCACCACCCACCTGCCCTCTGTACTCCCCACACAAGAGTTCAGATTCGTGGAAGGTGTTGGGTGTCTACAGTGTCACAACTAAACAAAACCATTTGAAAACAAAGTGGGCCGGTGAATGTGCCGGCGCAATCCAACCCCTCTCCTTTTGTGACCATAAAGAAAAATGGCTTCTCAGAATCAAGGGAATGGCGGGCGGGCAGGCGGGCAGGGGGGGGGCATGCCATTTCAGTCCACAGGTTATCCCCCTATTCACCCACTCAGACCTGCTTTTACCACCACCTCCTCTCCACCCCACACACACCCACACTTTTAAGTGCACCCTTCAAAGGTGAACACGCTATCTGAGACAGAGCTGTCTGTGTTTCTGCCTCCAAGAACAAGATACTCCTTTCCTCTCCCTTATTTCTTTGTCTTTTAAGCCACTTTCATTTACTCTGTTTCCACTTCATATTATCAGCTATCTTCTTATAATTATCGAAATACAATGGACCAAAAGTCACGTGAAATCCTTAACAACTCAATACTTGTAATCAAAACTTGTAATCAAACAATTATTTACTTTTTTTGAACTACATATTAGAGACTTTATCAGTAATTTACCAGATATCAACTTAAACTAGAAAAGCACTTGGAGTGACTCCCGACAACCAGTGCAATATGATGCCATACCGTACCAGATGATGGGATGCAATGTGATGCAATATCTTATAATGTCAAATTATAAGATGCAGTACTATTCAATACAATATCAAATGATATGATAGGATTTAGTATCAAATTCAATACGATACAGTACAACACAATAGCAAACAATATGAAATCATACGATGTAAATAAATCTCTGTGATGTCTCATTATAGAGCTGCATTTCCTGGATACTGCTTGGTCAACTTGCTGTCAGAAAAAAATTAACGTTTTTAGCACATCATACTGGGAAAATGTTGTAAGTACCAGTATCATTTTACAGTCATTGATCCTTTTATTTTGAAATGTGTAGTTGATCTTTTTTTTCTTCTTCTTCTTTATTTTAAACTTCTAGAAACACAAATAAGAACATAGGTCATTAGTCTTGCCTCCAATGCTGATGGCCCCTCTGTGTGTGTGTCAGTGTGAGGAACTGTCTGTCAATCATAGTTAAATTTAATTATTTTGTCGCCCCGCTGAGTGTGAGTGTGTGTCAGGAACTCTGACCCACACACATTCTTCCCCCCAGAGAGTGGAGAGGTCCACCAACGTCCTTCCAATGAGGGTCCACCTGACTAAGCACTGATCAGGACAAGGTAAGTGTGCACTATTTGTGTGCCTTACTGTCTGCGGGTATACATTATTTTTAATTAGTTAAATAATAGTGATAAAACTGTCAATATCTGATTATATTTTATTTCTAAATAGATCTAGAATATCATCTAAGACTGATGCGTGTGTGTCTGTGTAGGCGTGTGTGTGTGTGTGTCGTGACATTGTGTGACAAGTGGAAACGAAGAGGGGCAGGACCCCTGGGAGATCAAGTAATCCTGCAGGCAGTACAATGGACATCTATGGCTTTGGATCGTCTGACTATTGGAGGCAATACAGCGTAACCCATTGTCATGCTATAATGGCTGGTTAAGTCAGTGTTTGGGTTTTTCTGTCTGACTTTCAGAAACAACAGAAGTTTTGATAGAACATTCACTGCATGTCTGTGAACAGGCTTCCGTAGCTTGCACAGCGACGCAAATCGATGTATTATTCTCATCGTGGAATCACAGCCTTACTGGAAAGACCTCCAAGCAGCTTTGTGCGCTATAACTTTTCCCAGAGTACAAAATTCAAATGTCGTGACCTGTATAATACCGTGGCATAGTTTTTGCCTTCTGAAGAGAATATATTCTACACTGACCTCCTAAATCAATTTTCAGTTAGTACCAAACCAGCAGGAATGAACAAACCTTACCGATATGATCCAATAGACCTGGCTTCTGTGAATAAGCAATACGAGAAAGCTCATATTTTAATCGCATCCAAACAGAAAAACCTTGCACTTTATTGTCCCACAGGAGAGACCTAAAAGCTTGTACAATAACCAGCACCTACATGTGTCTGGCCCCATACACTCCACCACACACGGTGAGCTAAATTGATGGAGAGTAGCCCAAGAATGAAAATTAAAACACTGCCACCTTGTTTCTGAAGATGAAAGACGCAGATTAAAAGAAAACTGAGCGGGGCATTATTGGATTGGTGGCCGACACAATCGCATCTGTGCAGATTTGCTTCTGTGCTGTAAATGCGATTGTGGGCAATAACATGTCGATTAAGGTAGCAGGACTGAACTATTGGAGGCTGTGTGTGTGTCTCCAGAGGAGGCGATTAGATTAGTGAGGGCCAGAGTGGGAAGCTTGAAGGAGAGGGAGTGAATACTGATCGGAAGGTCGAGAGTAACCACTCGAAAACCTTATGGAACATCTGGTTTGGTTTATCTCTCATTTCTCCTTGAAAACATCAGATGGCTTGAAATAAACAATTTAGTGGACTTGTGCTTTAGTATTTTTTATATGTTTAACTGTCAACACAATAACCAATGTGGTACTTATTAGTTTTTAGCCCAGTCTTTTCCTCAAGCATCAATCCCCAGTCAGCAGATTGGAAAGGAGGAGAAATCCTGATCAGAGCAAAACATTTTCTTTTCTTTTTGCCAGAATGTACAACTACATTCAGACATAGCCTCTTAATCCTGTGTCCATAACCTCTGTACTCATGCATGCAATTTAAGTACAAGAAGTACAAATGCTGCTTCAATATATATTACTGAGAATGGCCTCAAATTGGAACTGAGAAAAAAAAAAAAGGTAGGTTTCCTTGTTGCAAAGGTAACTTGAAATGTGTTCTAGGTGGTATTATCAAACAATAGGTGTGTTACGTTCCAAGTCAAAACTTCTCAGGTTCCCACCTCCATCCGTCTACCTCAGACAACCAAGCCTCTCTGATTTGCACTCTTATCAGTCAGGAGACTGATTGGTGTGGATGAAAACATGACCCTTCTCATGTGGGGTCTCGAACAGGGAATTCTGGGTACATTGATTGAAACCGATAAAAGCTCAAGGAAGAGGATACAGCGCACTCACACAGAGACTCGCCTCCAAGTACACTGATCAGCAATGATAAAGCCATGTGAGGAGCTTACTGACTGATAGAAGCAGAGCGAGCCAAAAGGAAGTGGAAGAAAATAAAGGAACACTTGATTTGCATGATAACCTGATTTATTTAAGCTTTGGTCATTAATGAAACTTAACTTCAAAATAAATATCTTATATGCACATATGCATATTTATATATACCAGTGAGGCTTATAGGTGACAACAATCTAGCACAATAATGAAGGATTATGAAGTTAGGCAGAGGGACAAGGCAGATGTCGGTGCTGGTGAAGGGAAAGAGAGGTCAAGATCAAGATGATTGGAGAAAGGAGAGCATAATGGGGATCCAGTGCAAAGGGTTGGCTGACCCTTCATATCTGTGACACATTTAAAGCACTGGCATCTCCTATCAGAGCTCGGTAGCCAAGGATCCCTGTGAGAGGAGGAGAGGCTGAGGAAACAGAATATGACTGTAGCATGTCCAGTGGAAAAAATAATGAGAAGACGAAGGGGCGAAAGAGAAGAAAGAAGACGGGGTGGTGAAGGAAAAACATGTCGGGGTGGGTGCACACTATAAATGGCCCCTCCTCTTTACCTCACGCTTGGCTGCTCCAGGATGGAGAGAGAAGGAGAGTCAGAAAAAGAGGAGATGGGGAGAAGAATAGAGGGTCACACCACACACTGGGGGCTTTGTGGGCACTTATCAGGGAATGGAAGGCAAAGTCGTGGACCCAGAGAGGAATGGTAGTGAATAGAGAGGGGATGTGGATGTACGTTTCTTTCTCTGTGTTTTAGACTCGGAATGTAGAGGATGTGAAGCGAAATCATAATAGTAAGGAGCAGGTAGTGATGAGACCAGAAACAAGACTGGGAAAAGCAACAAGATGGAGAAGAGAATTTTGTGCACAACAAGCAAGGGCATAGCATCCTGTAGATCAATTTACCAATCTGAATGCACCTCTGGGGTAGAATGGGGAATGGATTTATAGAAGGAAGGAGGGAGCACAGGGACACCAACAAAAAGCGAGAAGGTCAAGGAAAGGTATTTGATATGGAAAGAGGAAAAAAGTGGAAGGTGGAGGCAGAACAGACCTGGAGGAGATTGTGTTACACAGCAGGAAAAGTCCAGCATCACGTCCATCTCAGACGACGTTTCACAGAGCGAGGGATGCTGCTGTGAGAGATCAGGACTCGTGGTGGAAAATGTACCGGGACACTGACAGAAAACGACTCTTTTCATTGTTGTTGTTTTTGTTCACTGTCGAGCTCCATCTCTCTGCCTTCGTTTCCCGCGTTGTCACACGCAGACACACAAACACACTCAGTCAGCAGCAGCTCCCAGATGCCCCGTGGTGCACCCACTGAGAGGGGTCATGTCAGACATCAACTCCCGTCGTGTCAGCTCTTTTTCTCCCACAATTCAACACAGCTGAGGCTGTCACCGTGCTATCCTCCCTCCCCTTAAAAAAAAAGAGAAAAAGGTCCAGACAATGCCCCCCCCCCCCCCAACAGAGGCCTGCACATATTTATGATTTACACAAATGCGCATGGACACACTCGACTTTTGAATTGATTTATGAAATACATATAATCAGATGCAGGAGTGTCCTAAAGGAGCCAGACACCTAACTAGTGTCGACCAACAGGGACGCTGATCCTGTGCCCACATTTTCATCTCAGTCATCCTATTACTTTGCACAGCAAAGAAACAAATGCACACAAAGACAAACAGAGAGGCAGTCACAGTTGGGTTTCGGATAATTTGCCAGAGGAGGAAATCTTGTCTAGTTTTTGTAGTCTGTTCCTACCCAGCCTCTCACCTCTTTGCTTCTGAAATAGTGTCTCCAGCTCATAGATCAATATTTTACAGTTCTGAGAATGCAATTTCGCGATTGGAAGTGGCTTCTTAAAATGTATTCCCTGGCTGTTTCCATTAGTGGTAATTTCCTCAAACTGTCTTGTGGTAATGTCATTGTACAAGTAAGTGTCAGTTCATTAGGGAGAGATTAGTGAGTGGGTGAATGGCCCCGCATGGTGATAGGAAAATAAGGCAGAGTAACAGAATAGTACGAGAAGTAAAGTGTAACCTGAGTGTGCAATATTTCAGAGAGAAGCTTTTCATAGAGTTTCATTATACTTACAGTGACTCCAGATATCATTTTGCGTGAAGAACCTAAACAGATTCAAGAGTATTTTCATTCCATTCTAGTTGTTACAGTGCTATCATATACAATATATCTTGACTTTTCTTGTTTGGGGAATGAATCCAGATAGGGCAACCTGGCAAAGTAAAATAATGAATTATATAGATCACAATATTACACATCTGAATGGCAAAGATATAATTGGCATTATTTCATTCAACAATTGTGGACAGGGGGACAATGCAAAGGCATGCAGTGTTTGTAAGGCAGCCTGGGGTTCAGGCATTGTGCCCCTGTCTTTCTGCATGTCTCCTTCTGTTTAATTAAAACACTATTATAATGTGACAGACCCAACGACATCATTTGCAACCACTGACCTCCACTGCCATAGAATAGAATGAAAAACAAAGAGCAAATGCAAAACTTTTACTTTTCAGAAGAGCCGTAAATAAACTTGTGTCTGTTTAGCTTGTACGACCCTTCCACAAAGTTTTGTGGATGTTGGTTGAGGTTTTTTTTTAATGGAAAATATTGAAAAGCACCCCCTATTGCAAAAAAGAGAAAAGAGGAATAAATTCCCACATCCACTTCTTTATTAAATACCGGTAGGTTATTTAATTAAGAACCCATGGCCTGACCAGATGGAAATTTGCCATGCTGCTTTTGCATAATTCATACAATACACTATTGTAGTAAAATAAGTTTGTAAATATTTGCAACATCAAAATTTAGGACTGCATGATCAAAATGTACGTTTTCGTTTTCATTATATACGGTATATATATAAACTTTGTTTGATTAGGTTTGATAAACAGGAGGACAATATAGAGGAATGCAACATGAACACTGACAAAGGTCAGTTTGACTGATGTGCTGTAAGGCAGCGAGGAGGATAAGTCATTGTCTCGTTGTGATTGGTGGGTTGTCTCGGCTGATCCCACAGCATCACCTTGAGCAACATGGGAATTCTCCCCTGCTGCTGCTGAGAGAGAGAGAGAGAGAGAGAGGGAGAGAGAGAGAGAGACGTTTCATGTGTGATGACTAAACAAAATAAATACTAAATAAATCAGATGAGTTTGTTGTCTTCCTTTTTGTGGCAATTGAAATCGTTAGCAACAAACATAATGGTATTTATATTATATTCCCATTGCACAACAAACCCTCTTCTCAGCTCATTCCATTTAATCAGACATCAGTTCTGCGCAGTTAAACTGGGTTCATACTATACATGAGTTTTGTAAGTCAAAATGACTGATGAAGTTGCCATAGTAATGAGCATTCTTTACAGTGAGTACAAGAAATGATTATGGATGAAGAAATCGTTGAGAAGACACAGCCAACATGGGCAATCTAGGCTTCATGGAGAACTTCTCTTTAAGAAATACAGTCAATGGAAGCCTCCAGGATCTCGCTCTCTCTCTCTCTCATAGTGATCCTCGTGATCATTAGTGAAAGTTTTTATGTATTTGTCCAGATTTGAACTAAAACGAAATCAACAATGACTGAAAATCATCAGGGGGACTCTGATTGTCCACAATCAGATTGGGAGATGTGAAACTGAAACCTGCATTGAAACCTGCAACGTTCCAGAATAGACTCCATCCATCCATCCATGCATGCATCCATCTATTGTTCTCATCGAAAAATAACAACTTCTAGAAATTATTCCTTGTAGTACAACTTTCATATAATATAAATAAGCACAAGTTCAGTTAGATTTGTAAAGCCTGGGTTTAGTGCTCCACCAATGAACAGTAATGCGCCAGCTAACAGAGCTTCCCATTTTCCTACATATTGTTTGAGATGATGAGTGTACATCTCTGTGCATTTCTTGGGAGTGGGTTAAAGGGGGGTGGCAACATCCCAGACATGTTACCACGGTGACAAGGTGCTCCCTGCCGCCGTCGGGTCTCGGCCAAGTTGGGCGCCATGGTGACTGGGTGGTGACTGGGTGGTGACAGACTTTGTGACGAGTCTGCTGGAACACTGTGGTTGAGTCAACCCTAGAATCGGGCAGGAACACACAATAATACATGAATTTGCACATGTTTTTACACATTGCATGCTTATTACAAGTACAGTACAATATTTGCGCATATTGATGTTTTTTGCATGTATTCTTTCTGACTATTAAAATGAATGAATGTTTTTGAAAGCAGCAGCCTGCCATGCCACCTGCTTCCATTTTGCACTGTGAATGCTTTTAATGTGGTGTTCACCTTGAACTAAATAATCAATTACAACAATCCACATAGGTAGGTGTGTGTGTGTGGGGTTTGTTTGTTTTTTGTGGTTGGAGCAGTTTTGTGATTTATATTTCTGTGTTGTTGCATTTGCGCTGCTCTGCTGGTCATACACACATAAAAAACAACAGAAAAACCACGACCCTGACAAAACTAAAATGATAAACAAATCCAAAGCATATATAAGCACTTGCACGCACACTCACGTGCACACTCATACAAACACACAAACCTTAGCCAGGAGGACAGGAGAAGGCAAGGAGCCACAGTTGCAGCATCCCACAGTGAGGGGTCACGACCCCTATCAGACTCTGTGTCAGTCTGCCTATTGTGCCCTGCATAGAGCAAAAAAAACACATACACACATATACACACATGCAAGAACTTATATGGTCTCCATAACGATGGTGAAGGCGGCAGTAAGGCGGCAGGATGGAGCCGTGGCTTTTCAATGAGAGGACCCAACCTCATCATCATGTACAGCCAGTATGCAAACCAAAGGTACAGGTCTGAGTACAGTGATGGTTTATAGCTCTGTGGGTCTAGAGCAACACGGAACTCATGCATATGCCGTGATACAGTAAATGAGTTTTTCACTTGTTGCAATCAAGTAAGTATAGAGATAATTTTGCTTATTTTAATGTTGATCACATAGAGAACATGAAAAAAACAATATGGGTTTTTTTATGAATCTTTTTTTTTTAAATCTAATTATTAGTAAATCTTTTGAGGTAGTCAGGTTATTTGTGTGCGTGTGTGGCGTGTATATGTGTGTGTGATGAAGTTGGAGTGGGATTTTCACCATTGACCATCGAGCACGACTGAAGAAAGAAGAAATGTGTTACTGTGAAATACAAAAACACAAACACAAAAGAAAGAGCCAAACCAAACGGGTCGGTTGACCTTTTCGATCGAGGTATTTTAGGGGACTATGCTGAGCTTTTATATTAGGGTGAAAAGTGGAGTACTTCAGAAATAGCTTGTAAAACAGTTGTTTGTCTTTGAAAAGCGTCATCCCAGAGATCACGGAAATAATGCCTGCCAGACACAGGTAAAGAAATCGCGCTTGCGCTCAATTGCATCAAATCTATGAGTATCTGCTGCCCTCTAGTGATAAAGTTAAAGTTGCAGAATTTTTGAAGCGTATCTTCCAACATTACTATACGTAAATGAAATTCCTCTTCCCATCCCCGACAACCAGCAGTGACAAATAATTATATGAGGCCATTTCTCTCAAACGTTTCTCTCAAGACCAGGGAGAAACCAACATTTCAATCTGTGGCTTGGCAGGACACCCCAAACTGGGAAAATGTGGATGTTACAGTAGCAGATGGAAACAAAAGCACTGTATGTACTGTACATGGATATAAAGTGAATGTAATAAATAATGTGCTGTCATCAGATGTAAAATCTCTCCATTTGAGGCTAGATACATGGCTTCTGAAATAAATATTTTTAGAGGACAACGTCTACTTGATCCAACCAGTTTTATTTCTTACAACTGGTCTGTAAGTGTGACTTTTTGAATGTGTTTATCAGGGGAAAGCATGAGGTTATGTGATTATTCTAGCCCAGACACAACAAGTGACTCAACATTGGATTTTATACTTTGAAGAGGGCACCTTTCCTTTAAGGAAAACTAAGTTCTGTTGTAAATGGTGCATTAGATACTTAACAATGGGTTCCATCATCAACTAGTAAGTCTTGGAATCTTTCCTTGCGTTAAGCTTCCCTTGCATCAGCAGTTGTACATATTATGTGTCTTTTTAGTTTATTGTTACTTTGCATCACTTCAGTAATTTATTTTTATTTTTATTGGTATTGTTACATGTCGATGAATTATGTACTAAGGACTTTCAACAGAAACAAGACCGCAAGGGCCTTTTTGAAATGCTCCTCTTAGACAGGATGTTTGACTGTACTTGTACTGTAATACATACTACTTTTTGACTGTACTTGTACTGTAATACATGCTACTGTTTGACTGTACTTGTACTGTAATACATACTACTTTTTGACTGTACTTGTACTGTAATACATGCTACTGTTTGACTGTACTTGTACTGTAATACATACTACTTTTTGACTGTACTTGTACTGTAATACATGCTACTGTTTGACTGTACTTGTACTGCTCTATTCATCATCCTCATCACCATAGTACGCTTCTCGTGTGCGGTATACTATCGGGGTGACTCAAGATAGTTCACCGTGGACCTTCATTATAGCTGTAACCGACGAGGCCTTTTAAAAGTCTAAAAGTAAAAGTAAAACGGAAACGGAAGAAAGAGACTATTTACTATCTTGACTCATGCGCGAGTTTCCTTCCGCCTCTCTGAAATCGATGAACGTAGCCGATCTGCCATCCCTCTAAGGCCGCTGGAGTTCGCGGGAAACCGGCTATGGCATTCTGGTGTTTCGAGTTTTATTGAGCGATTAGATTTCAACAACTACTGTAGAAAATGAAGCAGTGACACAGACTCAAACCACCGGCTTGCTTCCTCGGAACGTCTACCCGGGCTGCTACGCTAACACCCGGCGTATGCTAGCTTGCCGCGTCGCTGAACAGGAACGCCGAGCTTCATGCTCCAGCCAGGATAAAGAGGAATCCTCCGGCCGCCGCTGAGACAAAGGGCTTCCGCCTTCAGCCTCGGAACGGACTGCTAAAATGAGCACGTTCAACCTCGACCGATTTCGTTTTGAGAGAAAGGCAGCTGCGACTACAAAGAAAGATCGGGGTTGCGGGTCCACAAGCCCAGAGTCCGAGAAGGAGAACAAGCCAGGTAAAGTAGCCGATGCTAAAGCTAGCTTACATTAGCGGGAGGCAGAGTGGGGCAGAGCTCGGTCAACACAACGCTGGGATTCCACAGGAGGCTGAGGATGCTGTCGGGGTCGTGCAGGCCAGAACTTCCCCGTCCCTGTTTCTGAGACTCTTTCCACTGAAAACTTTCTTCCTCCTACAGACGATGCAAAATGACCCCGGCACGTTTCTGGTGCTATTCGGTCTAAATCAATTGTTTGTCGAATACATAAATAATTATGTCTTCATGTGTTTAGATTAATTATGTGATTGCGTAAATATCTGAATGTCTTTTTGGAATGGATCCAACCAGCAATGTCATTCTGTCGAATCTCCAGAAGAGAGAAACGCATCAACCAAAACAAAACAAATCCTGCCTCCTTATCGGAGAAGCTGCCCCCGACCAACCTGAAAGTTATTTTCCTTCACCCAAAAAGGAAAATTGTTTGTCAGTGTTCCCTAAATAAATTATAATGTAGCCACAGACTTTACAAATAGACAAGGCCGGCTGAAGGAGCAAATGTGTTCCCAGTGCTATTATATCTGCTGAGTTGTCTTTACCGGTTCGCTTTGCAGCAAAGGTTAAACCTGTTCCACCAAAGTCCCACCCCAGAGGAGTGGTGTTCGAGGAGGTCACGACTGTTGACTTGGTGGACGATGACCTGCGTGCCGAAACAAAGACCAAAACATCTTCAACAGGGAAATCAAAGTAAGTGTAAAGTAAAATCATTTTCACATCGATCGCTTCCACTCGGTCTCCATTTTGGTGCAAGGCCACTTAAAATGGCATGTCCAAACTCAAATGGCTTCTTTACTACCCCGTAGCGGCACGGAGCGGGACAGTGTGAGGGGTTTTATGCACCCGTCAGCGAGCTTGCAGTTGAAAACCTAAAGTAAAAAAACATGACCATTAATGCTGTTTCTGTTCCACAGGAAGGCTAAAGTGCATTTATACCACAGTGATGATGAGGATGATGAATTGGAAGAGAGAATGAACCGATTGCTGGAGATATTTCCTCACTTGTCAAGGACGGAACTACTGGAGGCGAGTCGGGCTGGACCCGGACCCTTTGCGTCTTTTTTTTTTTTTTTTGTCACAGAGCACGTTATTCATCTCGGTGCTCATTCAAAGCGCCTCGTTCTGTTGCATCTGCAGGTCACTGGGAGCACGAGTACATTTGATGGGGCTGTGGCTGCATGTCTCCTCTTGCATGGCGATAATGAAAGTAAGTAGGCGCAGAAGCACATGATTGTCAATGAGCAGAAGAGGGACTCCCTCGCAGTCATCGTTGCATCGGGGAAGATTCGGTTGTTGTTTGTCCAGAGGTCATTCAGCGATGTCCCGTTCTCTCTGAAGGCCGCTATCTGATGCAAAAAAATAAAAGAGGAAACTGTTGATGGAGATTTGCAGCAATTCCAAATACAGTAGTACCTCAGCTTACGAATTTAATACGTTCTGGGAGTAGCTTCGTAACGTGAAAACTTCGTAAGTAGAGACGCATTTTGAATGTAAATGCACTAATCCGTTCCAAGCCCCGCAAAAGTATGATATTTTTTTAAAATATTAATCTACCTGTTAGCTGTTACTTTTTGTCCTCTTTGTTTACTGGTCCTTTGCGGTGTTTTCTGCCTCGCGTTTCTTGAAAAACGGATCCGATGACGTCTGCTTTTGCCAGCTTTTGACAATCCGTCGGAAATGTGCGAGGCAGACGTCATCATAATGAGCAATAGCCCGACTTGTCAACACTTTTTCCGGGGGACACGAGGGGGACACGAATAGCGTGCTGGGATACACGCATACGCAACGGGTTGCCAGGCAGATTTTAGGCGATAGCCAATGGCAGAGCAGCTACGAGCAGCTATTTTTGACTTCGTATCCTGAAACGCCTTCGTAACGAGAGGCAATATTTTCCCATTCAGATACTTCGTAACCTGAAACTTTCGGATGTAGAGACATTCGTAAGCTGAGGTACTACTGTATGGGGTGGGGGTGGGGTGGGGGGGGGGGGGGGATACTACATCAAAGCCAGAGCATGTTGGTTTTCCCTTTTAGATAATTATGCCTGCATGGTTTGCTACTTTTCTCAGTTGCTGGCTGATGTGTCTCCTCAGGCCCAGATCAAAACAGGAAGAGAAAGCAGGACGGATCCAGCAGTTCTCAAAACAGTGGCGAGATGCAACCCAGAAAGAAGAGAAGGTCTTCAGAGGTGAGGTTTCTAGAGCTGCCCTTCTGTTTTAAGACGTAGGGGAAATAAGTGCAACTATTGTGAACCTTGTTGTTAGGGTGCCAAACTCCTCAAGGAGTGAAGCGCAATTCTCAAGACATTATACATTGCTTAATCGGTCTCGTTTGAGGAAGATTTAAAATTTCCAACGCATTGATCTGCCATTTCTAAACTAGAAAACGACAATCAGAGATTGCAGACCCTCGCCTCCAAAAGACTATTGGATCTTGTGAGACAGTAAACAGGGCTTCCGGATCAGAGGGGACAAACCTGCTCTAGCTTGCTGCTCCGGAACGTACTACAAGACTCCTTCTGGACTCTTTTTCCCATCATGCCATTCTTGTCCCTCCCTCTTAAAGTGGCAGTTTACAGCACAGGCACAATTCCAGATGTAAAAATAATTCTAGAATCTGGATCCAGATCCGGATCAACGCCATTCTCGGGGAGGACCGAGCCACGGACAGAACCTTGCTTGTGTAAAATTTTCAAGTTGATTGGGTTACTAGTTTTTGAGTTATGCGCTCGGACAGACAAACAGACAGACAAACGCACCCAATTGCAATACCCTTGCTTCCGCTTCGGCGAGGGTAATAAAAGAAGAGCACTGGGACGGGATCTCACTGCCGTCAGGGTCGGGGTTCAGAGAGTGACCCCCAGCTCCGTGCATGTCAATAAGGCTCATGTAACAATCAACATGCCTTTGGGTATTCCTTTCACTGCCACGTGTACATTTGTATCGATTTTAATTGGTCAGAGTTTGTTCCTCTCAATTTTCATTGACCTTGTTTCCTTGGTTCCTAAAGGTCTCTGATGAAGATGACGGTGAGAGCAATGAGCCGAGCTGGGAGAAGCAGGAAGCCATGGTCCAACGACTGCAGAAAAGGTTTCCTGACCAGGACAAGGAGGTGAAGACACACAATTAAACCCTGTTTGCGTCTCGATAGAA
This sequence comes from Brachionichthys hirsutus, assembly GCF_040956055.1. Classification (NCBI taxonomy): domain Eukaryota; kingdom Metazoa; phylum Chordata; class Actinopteri; order Lophiiformes; family Brachionichthyidae; genus Brachionichthys; species Brachionichthys hirsutus. The sequence goes on along the minus strand of NC_090900.1, from coordinate 5,887,583 downwards.
AGGAGAACGTGATGAACTGTGACTTTGGCCTGTTTATTTAACAGCAAATACAGAATCTCTGCCTCGTCTTTTCCGATGGGAATTCTCACCCATCCTCTTGTCTTGTGTTGTTAGGAGCTGCGGTTGGTGCTGCAGGAGCATGCATGGAATGTGCAGGATGCTCTGCAGGCTCTGCAGATGTTCTCAGACACTGGTGCGAACACAGCAACCGCCTTTTCACTGAAGTGTCCTTTAGCTTGTGACTTCTTCTTCAAATGCTGGTTTGTAATCCTTGGCTATCCTTCTGTTTTCAGACCACATCAGCATCAGTTCAAATGAGACAGACGGAAAGGAATCCGGTAAATCAAAGGCTGACATGTCGAGCACAAGCCACGAAAGGACGCAGCGCGGCCAAAATGGCGGATATATTAGTGAAGTAGAGGACGATACGGATGTTACGAAGGACAGCGAGGACAGCGACTCGGAAGACAGCGAAGATTCCGTAAAAAAGAAAAGTGGCTCTTCCACGCTGACTAAATGGCTGACGAAACCTTCTGATCCAGTATCCTCATCCTCCTCCTCCTCCTGTGTCAAGAAAACGACGCCCTCTTCCTCTCTGAAGCCATCCACCTCTGCCGCTACCGCTCAGCGGTTCATCAGCGGCACCAGCATAGCCAAGCGGCAGGCGGCGGAGAGCAAGATGAGAGTGCGTACCTCCAATAAATACGCCAGTTCTGAGGACGGCGACGACGACGAAGACTCAGCCGCCAGCGACTTTGAGGACTCTAATGACGAGCACTTCGGTGGGAGCGGCTTGACCGAACCGGAAAAGGAGATCCTGTCGTTCTTCCAGAACGCGTCTTTAGACGAGTTGTCGCTGATCGCCGGCTGCTCCATTAAGAAGGCCACGCGGATCGTGGAGCTGAGGCCCTATGGCAGCTGGCAGAGCTTGGTGAGACGCCATGCAAGTCGTTCCTTCCCGCCAAATGGAAAGTTTGCACATCATATTTACTCACTGAGGCCTTCTTTTTGGGGGAACATTCCTTATGATTCCACCGCGGAGATATTCACATTCTGTCTTTGTTGACGCCCCGTCATTCCAGTTTTGTCTGTTCTCTGAACGCCATCTGATCCACATGTCGGGTGGGGGGGGTTTATCTTTCGTCGTGCGTGGGTCTATTGTGGAACGTGCAGCCGTGTGTTCTTTCCTCTTCAGGTTGACGTGTTCCACAAGAACAACGGACTGTCATTCGACCTGATGCTCGGCTGCAAGGTCGTCCTCAAGGAGCGGAAGGTTGTCCGGGGGCTCATGACCAAATGTGAGAAGATTTCCTTAAAAATGGTCCAGCAGGTCACCGAGGTGATGGAGAAGGGCACGGGGGCCAGTAAGCAGCCTCGCATACTCAACAGCCAGTGAGTAAAACAAATGAAAAGCTTGAGCGAGTAGATCGTGAAGAAGTGAGACGTGGATCGGCTGCAAATCCAAAATATTTTCCGGGTGGTAAAACCGTTAACTCTTTAGTAAGTCAATCGTTTTGACATCTTTACCATCCAAGCAGAGTTACTCAAACCCGCGAGGCTTGTAACGGAGCGTCGACACGTCCTGCGTTGTCGTCACTGTCCTCTCGTTGACTGCGTTCTCTGATCATCTCCGAATGTGTTTTCACACACACTCGCGTGGCCCCGATTCCCGTTCTCATTCGTTCCCTTTTTCTTTTAGGCTCAAACTGAAACCCTATCAGCTGATTGGTCTGAATTGGCTGCTGCTTCTGCACGAGCACAAGCTGAGCGCTATTCTCGCTGACGAAATGGTAAGGAAACCCGGCGGGGGCGTCGTAGGGCTCTGTGATCTGTCTGTGTTTCATATCTGACTGGGAAGTATCCGAGTCTTTATTCTTTTCCTCTCTCTCTCTCTCTCTCTCAGGGTTTGGGGAAAACTATTCAGGCTATAGCGTTCCTGGCCCAGCTGTACCAGAACGGAATAGAAGGTCCTCACCTCATCATCGTGCCGGCTTCCACACTGGGTAACCTCCACAAATAACACTAACCCTAACCCTAACACCCCCCCCCCCCCATAAGATGTAAAATATCTCAAGAGTACACTTCTTGGTTCTTTATCAATGGAACGTCTCGGTGATTTGTGCTGCTTTCGTTCACTGTCTTTAAGATAACTGGGTCAGAGAGTTCACGCTGTGGTGTCCACGCCTCAAAGTTGTAGTCTATTACGGTGAGTCTGAATTCAGCGGTTCAAGTTCAAACGCTGTCCTCTGGATGTGACCCCTGCGTTGACCAGTCCAAATCCGCACCCGTATGGGTTTTAGGCTTTCATTTGAGTGATTACAGTTTGTGTTTGGTTCCTCCCGTTTAAACTTTACTCACCTTTCGATGGTTATTATATCGACTTTTGAAAACGACTGTTATTTGATCTATAGAAAACGAGCGCTAAACCGTGAGCCAATCCAGTGCGTGTTGAGGTTGAGACTAGGCTTGTGTGTGTGTGTGGGGGGGGGGGGGGGGGGTGTTCCTGCCTATTGCCTGCTTTTGATGCAGTGCCGTTGTCTTCTTGCCGCTGTCCTTGCTTTCTCAGTGAGTTTGTGCTTGCATGCTCCGTACAGGATCTCTGGAGGAGCGCCGCTACCTCAGACACGACATCCTAAATGAAGTTGTTGATTTCAACGTCATCGTGACCACGTGAGCGAACGCTGTCTGTGCGCGGCATCTGTGAAATGATGTTCTATGAAATGTTTCCTCTCTCGCCGATGAAGTGGTGCCACACTGTGCCTCCACTCAACTCGAGCCACCTGTCGCTCACATCTGAAAACAGTTGGTGATTTACTTGACTTTTCTTTTTTTTTTTTTTACTTTTTTCCACAGGTATAACTCGGCAATAGGAAACGAGAGTGACCGCAGCCTTTTCCGCAGGCTGAATCTGAAATACGCCGTGTTTGACGAAGGGCACATGCTGAAGAACATGAACACTCACCGCTACCGCCACCTAATGGGCATTAACGTTAGTTCACTGACATTTAGCATTTTTCCTTTGTCCGTCTATCCAGACTTGTTTTACGTGACGGTTCTTATCTCTGTCTCCCCCTGCAGGCAGAGCATCGATTGCTGCTGACAGGAACTCCCTTACAGAACAACCTCTTGGAGCTGATGTCTCTGCTCAACTTTATTATGCCTTCTATGTTCTCCAGCTCCTCTGCTCAGCTTTCCAAAATGTTTTCCAGGGCAAGTCTGAGACTGTTATTACACTTTAAACACTGGATGGATAGAAGCTTTTTTTTTTTCTTTCTGAAGCTACATGGTACCAAAAATTAACATGTACTTAATTTGAAATGGCAAGCAATTCCTCCTCCTTTCAGGTCTAAAATCATTCATTTTATAAATTCCTCAAATTATTGCAGTATTGCTTGAATTTTTATGAATTCTTTTTTTTTTTTTTTGATAATGAGGACAAAAATGTTATAACAAGCCCAATAAATATCAAATGTTGATTTACTTTTTGCTCACCTGACTGTTAAATGTTGGTTTATTTTATTTTGCATCAGAAATCGCATGAGGAGCAGAGCCCCTTTGAGCGGGATCGTATTTTCCAGGCCAAACTCATCATGAAACCTTTTATCCTCCGGAGAGTCAAGAATGAGGTGGGATGATCTGGGAATCTGCCATAAAAATCATTCTAGTGTAGCTCGCTGGTTTTAGTCAAGTCGTGTGACGCCAGAAGATGCACGCGTCACCGGTTTCTACTTAATGGTGCTTAATGGTCTGTGTTTTGTTTTTTTCCAGGTCCTCAAACAGCTGCCAGCCAAGCAGCAGCGAGTTGATTCCTGCGCAATGAGTGACAGGCAGGAGGCTCTCTATCAGACCCTCTTTGAAAAAATGAAGGCGCCCACCAATGGCCAGAGTAGGCTCACTGTGCAGCACAGCTCTCTTATTTCTACCAATAAATGTGGTTAATACTTACCTTCATGCCTTTTCTTCACAGAGCGCGAGTTGTGCAACGTGATAATGCAGCTGAGAAAGATGGCGAACCACCCTCTTCTTCACAGACAATACTTCACCACAGAAAAGCTCAAAATCATGAGCAAACTCATGCTAAAGGTCAGGCCTGCTTCCTGATTAGCCGTTTTAAGCTTAGTTGTTCGCTCTATTCATCTTTCTCTCCCACAACAGGAGCCAACTCACTGCGATGCAGATGCCGCTCTGATCCAGGAGGACATGGAAGTGATGTCAGACTTTGAGCTCCACCGTCTCTGCCAGCAGTATTCCTCCATTAGTTCCTACCAGCTTGAAACCGATCTCCTCCTCGACTCGGGAAAGTTCCACCGCCTCACGGAGCTGCTGGCCTCGTTTAAAAAGAAGGTAAATTCAGATGTGCTGTTCCAGGTGGGCCACATTTAATCCGCTGTCTTGGCACAAATGTCACAGACCATCCATTTTATCATTTTAATCCTGCAGGGAGACCGAGTGGTATTATTCAGTCAGTTCACCATGATGCTTGACATCGTAGAAGTGCTGATGAAACATCTGAAGCATCGTTACATCAGACTGGATGGAACCACGGCCATAGCCAACAGGTCAGAGAAGCACAGTTTGTCGCTCTAAACTTCACCGAAAGCTGGTGGCACCCACCTGAAAATGTAACCCAGTGCAAACAGGCATCTGGGGTGATGCCATATTGTTCACTCATCTTCTTAAATGTAATTTCAGTTGTGTTTGGTTGTAATGTTTCTGTCTAATTGATTTATCTCTTGAATAACTCAATGTGGCAGTGAGTTGGTAAATGACGTGTGTTAAGTGAAGTGGTCTCAAAATAACGGCCATGTTTGGCAGCACATTTCTGACGGCATACCGTAAAGCCAGACGCGCTTGATTTCTGATGTAAATCCTTTACCCCGCAGGATTGTGTTGATTGATGAATTCAACACCGATCCGGACATATTTGTGTTCCTGTTGTCAACGCGTGCCGGTGGTCTGGGCATTAACCTGACCTCGGCTAATGTCGTCATCCTACATGACATCGACTGCAATCCCTACAATGACAAACAGGCAGAGGACAGATGTCACCGTGTGGGTCAGACCCGGTAAGCTGACACCCAGAATAATATTATTTTAGGCCATAGGAATGAAAATATCTTGTTTGGAATCTCATAAACTGAATGACTGAAACCTGATGAGGTCTGGTTGTGGAATTCCCTGTTTTTATATCTGTAACTGGACCTACAACAGTTTAGTTCCTTAACTTATTCAATGCCATTGACATCTTATTAGCTTTGAGATTGAATTCTGCCTCTGTTCAACGGCCAATGACTCCAGAATGAAAAATGATAGGAACATACTTTCTTTTTTCTGATGAAAGAGGAGACTTTAATCTTTCATTTTGTAGATTCGGTGTTTGCATAGTCAGAGGACATAGTATTCTGTGGGTCTTGAAAAGTAGGGCAAATTGAGCCGAAAACTGCTGGCATTGAGTGAGTTAATCAGAGATTAAACGGTCTCCCTCAGAGCCCTTTCTCAAAGTATTGATTCATCCCAGTGACTAATTGAATTTGCTCTGGGTGTCAGAACTGTGCAGGTGATCAAGATGATCACGAAGGGCAGCGTAGAGGACTGCATACTGCAGCTGGGCCAAAAGAAATTAAAGCTGGAGCAGGACATGACCGGTGCCGATCAGGGTAAGGGCCCACACACACACACGCACACACACACGCACACACACACACTCGCTTTCTTCAGTGTGTAGATAAATAAATATAATATATTGTTTGAATTATACCATGCAGGTAAAATTAAACAGGAAAAGCAGTGAGCATATCGATGGGTAGTTTTGTCCCAATCTCTGTTTCGTGGTGTATTGTAAAGCCAAAATGCATTTCAAATCTAAAATTTGTTCTGTATTCCAAATCATTACAACTGATTAAAGTCTCAGTAATCCTACATTGTGTCAACAAAATTCTGAAGGTCACAGCACACAAATTTACAAGATAAATACAAGATAAATGCTAGAAACCCGCAGTGTGGAGAAAAAAGAAAGAAAAAAGACAAACAAATGAAGACATAAAGCAGCTTTTAGTTCTGTAAGCAATGCAACTGTTGCTTAAGGTCAGTACTCGGTTGTTTATCCATATTTCTCGACGCCTTCTGTCTGGACCGGTTTTGATGCAATAAAATAAAATGTTGTTTGTGCTTCAGGTGATGAAGGAACCATAACTGAAGACATGGCATCTTTAATCAAAGCCTCCCTGGGTCTTTGATGCTTGGAACTTTAGACTTTACAAGAACATTTTCTAATGGTGTTTCTGTGATTCTGGGCAGGCTTGAATGTTCTCAGTGAACACACACTTTTTCTTTATAGTAGAAAACTACTGAAAAACATATGCTGCCATTTAAAAACACTGACTTCTGCCCTCCTTTGATCGTGAGGGCAAGCAGTTCCATTCTATGCCAATGATATTCATATTTGTCAGTGAATTAATTCCCAAAATAAATAAGGCATTGAATACCTAAACAAATGTTAATATTAATTGACTAGGAGATGGATCTTTAAAATAGATTAAGAGTCAGTTCTGCATGCAGCACTCTGCTTCCACTCATGATAAATCCACCCTTTTCACTGATCGGATCTTGGATCGCTGCAACGCTACAAACATTCCACAGCTCATCTGGATTTGAGCAGTAATTCACATTACCGGTACATGCCCGACGGCGCTGCTTGTTTTTGAATGCAGATGCAGCTAGTATGGGACAGCGTTTCCCTGATGTACGGTTTGGGGGCATTATGAGGTTAGAGTCCCTCGGAATGAACAATTTTAGCATTTGCAAATAACAACCTCCTGAAATACATGGAATAAATCAATTTAGAAATAAATAATTTTGTATTGAGCTGGATTTGCTTCTTGATAGTCGTATTTATTGCCTCGTATTTATTTCGGGAATTGTTTCATGATCATTTATTTACAAGGTAGGCATATTTAAATATTAAACATGTGGCGAGCGATTTGCAGGGACGTGATGAGGTTAGCGTGAACCTCCAGGAAGGCAGGATGTGTTGGAGAACATCACTGACCTTTCTCAACATTCTAAACGTAAGCTAGTCTGGAACAATGGATGAAAGACTGCTTGCATAGAGACATCCCCCCCCAGCTATTTGACAAACATGTTGTGAAAATCTCATCACTCATTGATGGTTTTCTATTTTACCAATCCCGTTCAAATCATTCTGACTAACGAAGGCATTTCAAGGTTTCTGAAGAATGTTTTAAGAGAAGCGGACTGACCTCTTTTGATATGTGGTTGTGTGGCTGTAGTTGATGCATTTAATATACAAATGTTCCAAAATATGTGGGTGTCTTGAATAAATATGTCATGTGAATTGATTACTTCTACTCCTTTTGTATTGTCTTAATAACTAAGATTTCAGGAAGTTGATTCTGTATTTCTGTACTGTATCGGTGGTCCGTTCTGTTCTCTTGACACGTGTTACTGTTAAAGCTTTTATAAACTCATTTGTTTGTTTATAAGGTTCCTGTTTCAACTGAATAATAAAAAATGGAATAAATGTTTGTGTGGTGATGATGATGAATATATTTATTAGATAGATAGATTCAGCATTCAGAGGAGCCCGTCAAAATGAAAATGTTCTGTTCTTGTGATGATACTGTATCAAATATTATGAATTAGGGAAGCTTAAAATGCAAAAGTAAGTGCTGTTGCCTCGCAGCAAGGAGGTCGTGGGTTCGAATCTGACTTGTGGCCTTTCTGTGAGGAGTCTGCATGTTCTTCCCCATGTCTGCGTGGGTTCTCTCCTGGTTCTCCGGCTTCCTCCCACCAACCAAAAACATGCAGCTTCAGCGGATTGGTGACACTAAATCCATAGTGGGTGTCATCAGAATATTTTTTAATGGGAAGGTCCTTGCTCTAACTTTGACCTACTTATGACCAACAAATGGGATGGATGGCTATGGCTTCCGACCGACCTTTTCCTGGTCAATGATTACGTCCATCAGTTACGTACACTGAGGGGTTGTATAGCGCTCTACGCAATCTAGTTAATCTTTTAATAGAAGTTTAATGACATTCCGTTCCAGAGACGAGATGAAATGAAAGAAAGTGTCCTCTTTGTATTAAAGGAATTTAGGTATGAATATTGAGTAGCTCATAAAAAGGGTCAACTCAAGGTGGCATTCAACCAGAAATGTTTATTCCAAAATCACTTCATTTTGATGTGTAAAGTGGGTTAGAAAAGCTTTGCCAAACTGTGATGCATTAATACATTTACATGGGACACAACTGGCAACACTGTCGGGACATCCAATCCAATACGTTGACAGATGTTTCGTCTTAAAATGCAAGTCAAATATTTATATCAATTCAGTGACAATGAAAATCTGATGCTTTAACATTAGACTTTACAAATGGAGATGATCATTAAAATCAGTGAGACATTGTGGTTCAGTAACCTATGCGGTGGGAGAGTACCGTCCACACCTGAAGCCTGTCAAGTGAGCATCGCATTTGATGGTGTAGGTGTAGTAGAGAACACCTCTGTTCAGCCGACAGCTTACAGATCGAGTTCCACGCTCTGGGAAGATGAAGCACGTTCCCGCCAAATCATTGTACAACACATCTCTGTCCCAGATTTCCATCCTAAGCTCCTGACCCACTTCCACGGAACCAAAGTCATAAGTCGCATTCCACACTGGGTTATCATCGTCCCTCACCGTCTCCGTTTCCTCGTATATGTCATGGTAGAAGATCTTCACGTAGGCGTCTGTTTTGGTGAAGGTGTCTGCCTTCAGCCCTGAAGCTCTGTGGATCGCCAGTCTGAGCGTTCCCCTCCCGGCCCTTAGGGGGCAACAGTTATAGTCCAGGTTTGGAGTAGGGGAGCAGTTCTTCATAGCAGAGTGGTCCTCTATCAGCTGGCTCGCTTGAATGTGCTCTGTGACGATGCTTCTCAGATTAGCACTGATCTGTGGGTCTTCTACCAGATGATGCAGAGGTAAGATGCCATAAGAGACCACATCGGGGACGTTGTGGACCCTTTTCATCCAACCGTCGTAAATTTCAGATGGCTCCTGCAGGTAGAGGGCGTTGGGAAAGTACTGCTCCCCCCCGATAATCTCAACGTTATGAGACATAAAGCTTCGGTAGAAGCCCGTGCTCATGTTACCGTTCAGCAGGGTGTCACAGATGTTGGAGAAGGATGCATTGATAGGGAGGAAGCCTAGATCCATTTGGAGTTTAACGTTTAGGCAGTTTTTGACCACTGACTCAGACAAGCCCGTCAGAGTGGTCAGGCAAGTCCTGAAGGCAGTGACTAGCCTCACCCTACCGCCCAGCTTGACCTACGGGAGAGACAAAGACAGACTGAAGCCTCCATCGGCTCTGACATGAGGTTCACAATGATTGCCCGACACTACTGAGTATGGAGGGTAGAAAGACACGGCGTCAGCCCCTGACCTGGTTGATGTAGTGAGTCCCGTAGGTTTCTATCAGTCGTCTGTATTGGGCTTTGTCCTGGCTTGTGTTAAAAGTCTGCGGGAGTCTCTTCAGATGTCTTGTGAACTCGGCACTCAGCTGAGAACGATCAGCCAGCCTGTAGCTAAAGAACACAAACAAAGGAATACAGACTCCACCTATAACACGATGTTCTAAACGTTCAAAATCAAGATGTTGCAACTTAATTTCATGTTTCCCATCCTCTTCAAACAATCTTTTTTTTTAAATATCTAAGTTTTAATATCTGGGTTTTAATTGATTATTGATGAGGGCTTTCTTCTGATAATATCCATAATTGGTTACATTGAATATGCAAATGTTCCTAAAAGGTTGTAATATGTCCGAAGTTATAAAACGTCAGTTCTCTTTACCTGTAGCAGGCGCAGCTGATTTCATGTAAGGCAAAAATAGCCTTGCCTACACTGTGACCTGAACGAGCAAATTTAGCCAAGTCCGATTGGCTTCCTTCCAACACTGCACTGCCGATATTCTCCAAACTCAAACCCAGACCCCAGTCGTTGTTGAGCAGGGAGGTGGAGCTGTGCACCAGTGATTCCACGGAGTGGTGGAGGGCACTGGAAAGCTGCTTGCTGCAGCGGCTGATGGGACGCCAATCAACCACTGCTGCTGGGAGCTTCTGAATCTTTGGGATACAGGTGGGGGGGGGGGGGGGATGGTTAAGGAAAAATAGCTTGGATAAAAACAAGTAGACATTTAGACAGGCGGAGGACACTACTAAAAGAGATAATAGAAATAAGGTCAACGTTTTTCACCTGTTCTTGGAAAGGGTTTTGACACAGTGTGCAGGTGTGGTTGTCAACTAAATGACCTTTGACATTGATGACATACGCCCCAGTTCGACGCATCCGCACCACATTAAAACCTTCCCCTGCGAGGTTGTGGCCCGGGACAAAAGGAGCCTTCTCACACTCTGACTCTGATCCAGTCTTACAGTCCCCGGCACTGCAGACCTCCAACATACCCAGTGAAGCCAAGGTAAACAGGACATAGTGGCTCCACTGATATTCTGAGGCTGGCATGGTAACCTGAATGAACAACAGGCAAATAGTAAGTCACATTATTTGCCTTCCGGTTTACTAATGCGTTGACTGCAGGGATGATGGGAATCTAACAATAAAAGATGAATGTTGACATATTAAACTTGTATAAGCTTTTAATCCCCTCTTCTCAATATATTGGACTAATCCTGCCATGAACATTTTAAAAGCTAGCACATCAGACAAGAAGACAGATTTGCTTACCTTGGATGGTTTTTTTCTGTTTTTTCAGATTGTGTCTTTGTCTTCTTGAAGGAGTTGTTAGGGTGTAGCTCTCACTAGATTCCGACTGCTGAGAAAAATAAAATTGGCGTGCCTCCCTCGCTTTGCTGACCTCTTTGATCATAAACGATGACTCACAAACTGGCTGAACTTGATCCTGCTGGAAATGAATTCCCAGTTGAGAGGGTTTTGGCTTTGCACTGAAAGCCTACTGCGTGCACACTTCTATCCGTCCGCTGCTTTATGAAAAAGGACGAGGAGGGCGTTTTTCTGCTTCAAGGCCGTTTCCACCCCTCTTCCTCTCTCTCTCTCTCTCTCTCTCTCCCTCAATGCCCTAACAATTTCCTCAGCATGAGTGGGTTTGTTTTGATGTTCATGCCCCGGCTCTATGAATCCCTGACAGCTGTGTATTAGTGTGTGCATGTGGGGGAGGGAGATTGCTGTACATTCATGAGAGGAAAGATGCGCACTCGTGTGAGCACTGTGTACGAGAAATGGCAATGTGTGTGTACGTATGTGCACTTGAGTTTACAGCGCTTCTATGAAGTTCGTGTGTGTTGGGGTGGATGTGTGTGTTTTTATCTGAGCCAGCCTGTCTGTGTAGTGATAACCTTGTCAACACTGTGGGGTCAGCACTGGCAATGGCTATTTATGGGTATGGGTGGAATGATGTGGGTTTATCAGCAAACTCTTGTACTCTGTGCAAAAGATTGCATTCCTGTAGACTCAGAGGAAGATTGGCCGTTTTATTTGGGGGACGATTGTGTGTCCTGATACCACCTTTACAGATGCAAGGATGTTTTCCAAGAGCAAGTGCACTTCAGCATCTGATTTATTTGTTCATGAAACCCCTTTATCGTGGATTGTGGAGACATGAAATGTGTTTTAATATGCATTAATAAAACATGGAGTACTCTCGTAAGCACTCTGATGATAGATTAGACGGGGCAAAACAAAATCATGTCCCGTTCCTCACAGTGTAACAAAATGTATCAGCAGATCATCCAGTGTTTTATAACGGCATAGAAATGCATAGCATAAACTCTGGCGATGATGTCACCAAGATGATGTCGCTTTACTCAGAGCTGCCAAATGCAATGACACCATCAAATTTTTTGGAAACCTTATTTCGAGCATTTGCAAAACATATTATTGAAAATTCTGATTTTCCATTAAGTTCTATTTATTGATCTATTTTATCTTTGGATAATGCTAACCATCTCCTCCCAACCGGAGGAGCAGGTCAAAGGCTCCACATTCGGGTCATCAACTCATTATTTTTACAGTCAACTAATTTGTCTGATATTTTAGCAATTAATGGGTTAGTCTATTCGTTATCCAAAAATAAATATTAGAAATGCTCATGATTTTCCACAATTTCCACAACAGTCCCAAACTCACTGTTTTAATTATCTATAGCAACAGGTCCTTAAATGTAATCATCTAGACCAGCAAAGGTTTGACATTGTTGCTTGAAAAAGGACTGAATCTATTAATCCTTCATCAAAATCGTACTTGCGTTCATAATTAGGAGCAGCAAGGTGCTACCCACTGTGCCACCGTGCTGTCCTACTTAAAGAAAAAGCCGTAAATAATTAGGAGTATTTTATTAGAGGTGTTTTGCAGTGCAGAACAATTTAATCAACACACATTTATAAATCATTTTTCTTTTCATGGTTAATTCTTTTTTCATTGACATTCCACATATTGGCCTCACGAGGACAGCACTGGTTCACTGCGGCTCTTTGTGCTTTGTGTCCATTTGTAATTTTAAAGCCTGCTTTAAAGACAATGACAAGAAACCACTTGACAGATCACATTCCTCTTCCTCTCAGGTATTTGTTTTTCTTACACTTGCTGCCTTTCCTCCTCTCTGGCATACTCTTCTTCCATTCCACTTATTTCCTCATAGCCCGCGTTTCTCCGAAACCCAAAAAGCCTCCTCCTCTTCTTCACCACAAGCACTGCTACAATGACCAGCACCGCCACCATGCACATCACTCCAATTGCCAGCCCTGTCTTTTGTCCATTTGTCATCCGACTATCTTCCATCGGAAAATTGCTCTCCATTTCTTTGGAATCCTCTAGACCGACGAGTTTCCATGTGTTGGTTGGCCCTGCTCTGATCCAGTTTTTTCCTCCTTCACTTGTCACCATTACTGTGTTCATATATTGCGTGCTGACAAGTGGAGGAATCGTGAAAGGAGGCAGATTGACTGGGAGTAGCTGTCCACCTGTGAACACTCCGGATTGGACACAGTAAAGAATTTCGCACCCATCACTCACTGATGCGAGATGCTGACTGAACTCGGGAGGGCAGCGATGTTGGGACCCAGCCAGCGGGTTGCTTGACTCGCAACTGAAGAGGCCTCCAAATTTTACAGCGTATTTGGTACCAGCTTCGTAGTCGTCGCTCACACAGATCACTTGGCCATCTGACAGAAATTTCAATGGAATAAAATTTGGGGGGCAGCTTTTGGCATTGGTGATGGGGTTCAAAAGAGAAGGGCTGTATATGCCTCCAAACAAATACCCTGAGTTTTGTGGGCTCTCTGTGGTTACAGAGCACCAGTAGGTGTTGACGCGAGCAGATCGGACATGGAAGTTGTCTTGACACACTTGACGGTGGCAATGTGAAATATGCAAAACTCCACAACGATAGCTTTGGTCATAACAATCGTATGAACTGTAACCCTCCTGTCTGGTCTCTGATCTCAGTAAAGTTGGAGAGTATGGCGAATGACAAGAGAGCTCACCGGTTGCAGGGTTTTTATGTGTGAGGGCATCGCATAGTGGATCTGCATCTGTAGTGAGTTTAACGCATTCTTGGTAGATACCACCAAAACTAAGGTTTGCAGATGCCCCCTCACAGGATTCATCATTAAAGTTAGCTTGGAAGTTGAAGTTCTTGGAGTTTACATCAACACATCCAGGCCTCGTGTTGATCTTATAGTATCGCCCTATGGCCTCACTCACCTCAAGAGCCACTTTTCCAACTGTAGGCTGTGGCAAATCAGGAAAGGTATTGGCATTTATAAAGTAATGTAGAGGAAAACCTGACCGATCAATAGCAACCAGGTTGTTCCTGATGCTTTCCTGCCAGTTCTTCAGAGTGATTCCAGGATAGAAAGGGGTGCTACCATGGCTTTGGACAAGAGAGTACTGAATGTTGGACTGATAGGCTTGAAGAGATGAGCTCGTCTGAGTCGCCTGGCCACTTATGTCAAACTTGAGTTTGTCAAAAAAGTTGAGGCCTGCTTCTGCTTTAATGGCGGAGCTTTGATTCTCTGACACGTATGAGGAACTGAGATAGTCTTCTTGCACCAAAGTAGCCCCGGCATCAACACTGGTGATGACATGGGTTCCGTAGTCCAAAACCATCTTCTCTGAGAGATATTCTGCATTCTTTGTTTGGTTGTTAACAATTGCATCCGCTATCTCTTTTGCTTGTTGAACAAAGCGCGCGTCCAGAGAGAAATCTGGATTGACTTTAACTGTGTAGATTAAGTTACGAACCTTTGAGAGAAAAAGATAACATGACTTTTATTAGCATCTGCAATACTTAATTCGGTTCAATTATGTTTAATTTATTTTACTCGTTTGCTTCAGGAACTCCTGATAGAAAAGTGATGCTTACTGTTCGCCATATCCGGTAAAATGCTTATAGCCACTTAACATTTTTAAGTAATCCAAAGCAAAATAGCGAAATATTTCAGATTGCATATCAAAACAGATTTATGAACTTTTTATTTTATTCATCCAAACTATTTAAAATAAAATAATTAAAAACTCACTTGCACTCTGCTGGTAACTGAAGAGTCTTTGACCTGATGGGTCTTCATCCTCTGGTTCTCTGTAGAAAATTTACCATTCAGCAGCGAGAGGAAGGACAGGTCCGCATTAATGGTGTGCGATGTGGAGCTTTTCTGTTCTAACCAGGAACTAATTATCTCTGAATTTGTCTCCAGTCCTGTCTCCTTGCGCGCAATGACAAATACCTCATCTGGGATGAGGTACATGTTGTCCTCGGTGGTTCGGCACTGGAAATAGCTAAAGTTCATCACTCGACCCGCATCCATGTTCCTGAGGTTGTCCCAGCCTCCGCCGGGCAACACTTCCAGTGCTAAGTTGGTGGAGGTTTGACATTGCCGGAGCCCGTTGGTGGAGTGGCTGAGAGGGAAAGAGCGAAGAACAAAGAGAACCAGGAGACTCACTGCTGCCTTCATGATTGTTCTGTCATTAAGATATGACAAACTAATATACTGTTCAACCCAGGTTGCGCCTCCTCTAGTTCGCTCACATGACCGATCTTGTTGGGCAGGTCGTCATCCTGCTTTCTATTTCAGATCTGCATTGTTGTTCCTCATTGTTGTTCCTCATTTTTTTACTTGAGACCTACTTGCGATTGTTATGTCTACCTCTAATAAAAGGGAACTAACAGCACATAAGATAAAATAAGTATTATATAATGTTGTTTATTTTGCACATTTGCAATCACGAAGCATGTCCGCAGAATATCTGAATGAGTCGTCGCCCATTATTTTACAGATCATTATTCAGTGTTTGAATATTTGGTTATGAGAACTTTTATACGTATCACGAGAAAAGCACTTTGAGAGCGCAGACCTTCGCCAAGCAGCTCATTCTCTTCTAAATTAGATTTACACATCTACACGGTGATCCGGATCGTCATCAGTTCATAAATTGTTCTTGGTATCTTTATGCACCAAACATGAAAAGTAAAAGTGAATTGGAGTTTAAGTGCATTTTTAACTCATTTCTGAATCCGTAAATTGGGTTTTCAAAGTTAAAATGTTATATTTTAACCCCACCCATGACTTACAGGAATAAAGAACTGGATCAGAGCAGGGCCAACCAACACATGGAAACTTGTCAGTCTAGGGGATTCCAAAGAAATGGAGATCAATTTTCAGACAGAAGATAGTCGGATGACAAATGGACAAAAGGCAGGGCTGGCGCTATGAGGAAATACGTGGAATAGAAGAAGAGTATGCCGGAGAGGAAGAAAGGCAGCAAGTGTAAGAAAAACAAATACCTGAGAGGAAGAGGAATGTGATCTGTCAAGTGGTTTCTTGTCATTGTCTTTGAAACAGGCTTTAAAATTACAAAAGGACACAAAGCACAGAGTGAACCAGTGCTGCCCTCGTGAGGGCAAAATGTGGAATGGCAATGAAAAATGAAAACCTGTTTTAACCATGAAAAGAAAAATGATTTATAAATGTGCGTTGATTAAATTGTTCTGCACTGCAAAACATTTCTAATAAAATACTTATTATTGCTGTCCCTTTTAAAGATTATTCTTAAAGTGGGACAGCACGGTGGGTAGCACCTTGTTGCTCATAATTATGAACGTGAGTACGATTATAATTAGCAGCCAACCATTTTGATGAAGGATTAATCGTTTCAGTCCTATTTCAAGCAACAATGTCAAACTCTCAGAGTCCAGGATCTCTTCTGGATCATCACATTCCCCAAAACAAGGAGAGTAAGAATAAGGTTGAGGCCACCCGAATCCTGGACTCGTTTTGTATTCGACTTCCTGGTGTGTGTGACGTATTGCCCCCCCCCCCCCCCTCGCCCTTCAAAGCATGTGACCACGTGGTCTGAGTCAGCGCACCAGAACAGATTGGACACACTTGTGACGCAGAGCGCAGCTTCGGAGAAACATAGACGCGACATAAAGGCCGAGCCGCAGCAACTCCGTTCAGCCCTTCCGTCAACATGGACTGCGGGATCGTAACGTCCAAGACCATCCTCCTCTTCCTCAGCTTGGTGTTCTGGGTGAGTTTGTTTGTTTGTTTGTTTGTTTGTTTCTCTCCAGCTGCGGCTGATTGGATCCGCTGTGACGCCTTTTTTTGTCGCTCTTTGAGGTAGAACTCGGCACCGACTCGATTAAACAGATCAATCCGCCATGTGTAACATGGACTTCCTTATTTCTAGTGCGCGTTCACGCGGCTCCAATCTGCGCGGTTGATCAAGAAGAGTAAAAAAATTAAATAAATAAAAGGAATCAACTTCAACGTTTATTGAAGGCGTTTCATCCAAGAGACGTTAACTCGGCCTGAATAGCCCAGAACCCACGCAGACGTGCGTGTTTTTTTTGTTGTTTTTTTTAGTACGAAAAGTGTGACACATTTCTGGGAATTGTTGATTCCCCCTCCTCTGACCTCCAGAGGTCACGGTCCCATTCCTCAGGCCACTTGCCATGTAATGTGTGTTTTTCTGACTGGGCAGCTGCAGGCAACATATTAATACCGTGTAATGAAAAGCTTCCATATCCGGAGTTCCACTGGTAAAAACAGAAAGCTACACTGAAACATGATCCCACAGCTGAGATCTCATTAAACTATCAGCGACCATCCACATAAATTTGTCCGATTCAGTGATTAAATGGCGGTTGTATTCTGTGAGGTCTGGCGAGGGGATGTCCCCATTTGTCATCATTATTGTGAGATTAGTTGAATTAGCCTGATGTTGTTGTTTTTTGTTTTTGTCTGTCTGGCCTTCCTACAAACACACAAGTATTTATTTCAAGTTTTTTAAGTTTCCGGATTTTCTATGTGGATACATTCAGCCTTTAAATTGGAGGAGTCTTGTTTTATTGGATGAATTTGTGATTTCTCTGTGAGAACGTATTACCGGTGGTCTTCTCAACATCTGATTTTGAAACAACTGTAAGGGGAAAATCAAAGGTCTCCAAGGTGAATGTTGTTTGGAGCAATATGAACACTTTCTCCCAGTTTTAAGCGAGTTTGAAAACCTGTTCAAATATTCAGCAGTGCATGTCTCCTGCTGGGGCCCACTGAACTCGCCCTCGGCATCGCCTCAGAGGTTTCTTGCATTCCATCGTACCGGTCTAAACGTTAACGGGCCTCTTGGTGCTGCTTTTTAGGCACAAGATCAGAGTTTCTTGAAAAAAAAGATGAAGCAGCGGGCGGGGGTGCATCCCGTGACTGCAGTGATTAACGATAGTGAGTCATGCGGCTGATGTGGAAGAGCAGTGATTGTTTGGCCTCAGACAAAAACGCAGGCTTTCATAAGAACAAAGAATCTATAACTTAGCATTGCAGAGGAAGTAAAACTCAAAATGGCAAATGTTCAGACTGTTGTGAGAATTGGTGCTTCCTCTATTTGCTACTAATTCAGTCGATTGGGGTTTCCTATACTCAGATTCTTGATATTCCACTTTTATAGAAAAGCGGGGTTTTCCACAAACAGCCTAATTTGTCAGTAAAATCCTTTTCGTTTTAGATTGTTTGAATTACATCGATTTTAGAATGGCAAATGTTTTTTTTTCTTTTTCGTTATTCTGTATTTTCATCATCTTGATTTGACAGGAAGTCGGTCAAAGGGAAGACGGGACAGCTACTGATCATTTAATCAATACTTTCGGCTCCCCGTTTTCTTTGGGACCGAGTTGTGGGACTGTGCTTTTTTATTTTTTGTACTGGATCAAAGAAGGGTCACTAGGACTGCACTGCAGACCCCCCCCCCCCCCCCCCCACTGGTCTTGTGATTGGTGGGCTTGCTTTGCGTGACTCTTAGAGACCCGATGATATGACGAAATACAAAGTACTAACGGTGACCTTTACAGCTTGTGTTTGTCACATGAAACCACAATTGTGAACAAAAACAACCTTATTTCTTTGTGTTATCAGACATGATCCGCTTCCGTTTCTCCATCTTGACATTTTGGTTTTAAGGCTGGAATAAAACGTGTCGTTGCAGGACAGGAACAAATGATCCGGCAAAGCTAGTAACGGTATTCATCAACGAAGGACTAAAAACGGCTCTTTCCTGGTACCTTGTTTGGACTTTAAATACACGATATGATGCTTTGAACTACACGAGATAAACACAGGTGCCCTCCATTTGTGTCAGAGGGTTTGTTTTTTGTACAGTTTTCCTTATGAGGATTTTATAAAAGGTGAATATCTTTTTATTTTTGACTCTTTGGCCACAGATCTGAATAGTTAGAGCAGAAATTGTCTAACACAGGAGAGCATGCCTTATTTTAGCTCTTAGCGCTGTACCTAGCACATTGCTTCAGAGGGGGGGGGGGGGGGCTTCACAGATGAGCACTTCAGCAGGACTCTCCTCTTTTATAGATTTAGTTTTAACCAAACATTTGTGTAAAATTCTCGTGGGGTTTCTTTCCCCTTGCTAAACACAAAGGTGAAACACTGACTGCAGTCGTGTCGGTTGTTCGTCAGCGTTGTGACATGTGACCCATCGACGTTTTCTCCTCCCTCCCTCCCTGCCTGCAGGCTGCAGGCGCTGCACTGGCCTACGTCGGGGCCTACGTGATCAAGAGCTATGACAACTTCAACAGCTTTGTTCAGGACCGGTACAGCCTGGTCCCGGCGGCGATCATCATCGGCATCAGCGTGGTGATGTTCATCATCGGCCTGGTGGGATGCTGTGCCACAATCCGGGAGTCCAAAGTCGGCCTTTGCTTTGTGAGTTTCTCTGTGTGTGCGTGTGTGTGTGTGTGTGTGTGTGTGTGTGTAGTTCTGTTTTCTCTTTAGTCTTTGCACTCAATTCTCTCACTCACTTTCCTCACCAAGTTCTTCCTGATCATCATGGGGATCTTTGTGGCTGAAGTGACGGCTCTGGTATTCAGCTTCATCTACCGAGGCAAGGTGAGTCCCGGGAACGTTCTCGCAATGCTTGCTGCTGCGCCGCGTCACATGGCTGCCTCTCTTGTATGTCCTTCTGTTTAGATGAGTGACGACCTGGAGCGTTCGATGAATGCAACCTTTATCAAGTATGACGGACAGAACACCGAGTCCAAAGCTGTGGACTACCTTCAGACTGAGGTCGGTGTTGCTGGACACAAATAACTTTCATGCCTCTCCTGCTGACTTTCATTTCCCTCTCTTCTTCTCTTCAGTCAGTTTTTACTGCCTCAGATTTGGACAAGTGATTATTGAGTAGACGATCAATCCTATTGTTTTGGGTTTTTTTGCCTGCCCTGATGTCGAGGTATTTTGTAAAACATTCTGAGAGTCTTCAAAAATAAATCTTACATTAACAGTCATTGCCTTCACCCAAAATGTTCAAACACATTGAAGTAGAAAATAAAGCGATGGGCGATGGCATCGATTCAAACGACGCAGAGCGTGAGTGAAGTAGACGTAATGTCACACCTCACTGAATATCCTCTTCACCGTGGCTCACTCGTCATCATCATCGTCCGACGATACGGTGGTTCTATTCGGCTGTTATTTATTCTTCTCGCAGCCTCGCGCGTATTCCGGAGCGCCTCGAGTCTTGTGTGAACTTGTATTTCTTTTTCTCTTTGCCTCCACACAGTTGCGGTGCTGCGGCGTTGGAAATTTCAGCAGCTGGTACAGCACTAACTGGTTTGCCAGCCACAACAACATGGTCCCTCTGTCCTGCTGTAAAAACGGCACCGCCTCCCAGTGCACCGGCAGCCTGGCCCAACCGGGTCTGCTGAATCTGCAGGTAGGTCGAGCAGGACGCCCCTATGTATTTCCAAACGTCGACGCACAGCGCACGCCACTCCCTCTGCTTTCCTTCTCACTTTGCAGGGTTGTGAGCCCAAGCTGAACGACCTGTTCCAGCACGTGTTGACTTATGCCATGCTGGTCGTTCTGGGTTTTGCCATCATCAAGGTAAAAATGATCTTGTGTGATGACGGGGAACATCATTCAATGGAGCACTCACTCGCCTGCGCATTCGAATGGAAGGGCACTCCTGATTGGCCTCGTTAGATATCGTGCAATAACGGCCTCGTGATGTAATGTTCCTACGTTTGTCCTGTGAACATGCAAAGTTTCAACAATGGATTTAACAAAGTTGCGCCTGGCCTTCATCTTTCAGTTCTTCGGAATGCTGAGCGTGTGCGTGATCGCCTGTAGGAACGGCAACCGGAGGGACGGCTACCAGCAACTTTACGCCTAAGCCCGCATCATCTCCTCGTTTTGCCTGACATGCAGCCGGTCACTTACTCAGCGGGGGCACAGAGGCATCCAGTTTTATCTGATGGCACAAAAAGCACACGCACACATACACAGGATGCAGAGGAACACACTAGCGCGTACATTTTTGGGGGTATTGACTGTTTTCCTCTTTGTGGACATGTATATGATCGATTATATCTCTATTGATTGTCTAGCTCAAATGTTATGTTCTCTTTTACGGGCGTCCTTTGTAGTTTTGAAATTAATTCAAAGAGAATGTTAGACTTTGTTTTTCTGAGACTTTTTTTTTTTTCCTTTAAAGCATCTTTTAGCTTATGCTAAAACCCAAGCACAGCTGCCATCACCCTGAAGGACACACGTGTTGACTTGGTAGAAGACTCTTCTCCGGGCTTCTCACTCTGCTACGTCATGTAGATATTCTTTTAAAGGCAATTATCTTTGGAATATGCTTTAATAAGAAAGGGCTTCAAACTTTATTTTAAGCTTTTTGTGATTGAACATGAGGATACTATTTTGATCTCTGGGTTAGGTATGCATAGAGGTAAACATGATCAGTGAACTGTTGAAGATGTCTACGTGGTTTGACTTGGGTTGTTGTTTCTAAATTAAATAAATGAATATTTCTGAGTAGTTTGGTGCATTTGTCACATTATTGTTTTTTTTATTTTATGTTTTATCCGTGCCCGAAATGGGATGCTTTTCAGCTGAAGGATTAGACGTAAAGAAGGTAGAGGACTTCAGGTACCTCGGGTCAACGGTGCAGAGTGATGGAGAGAATGTGGAAAGGAGGTGAAGAATCGTGTGCAGGCAGGCTGGAGGAAAGCATCAGGTGTGCTCTGTGATGGGAGAGTCAGCGAGGATGAAGGGGAAGGTCTGCAGACAGTGGTGAGGCCAGCCATGATGGACGGCTTAGAGACGGGGGGGGGGGGGGGGACAAGCCGAAAGAACAGTAGTAGAAGTTTCAGCTGAGGGATGTTGCAGAGTTTATATTCAGAGCATCACGTGGAATGTGTCACACCCTGCTTATCTCGCACCTCCTGACTGTTGATAAAGAGAGCCTCACTGCCATACATAGAGTCCTCTTCATACTTAACCCTTAGAGATCCAAGGGCCTTACTTTCAGTGCTGATACAGTACATGATCGGTCACCTGTTGATAAGGCTGCAGAACTATCACCCATTTTCAGCAATCGGTTTTATTAAAATGTTGAATTTTTTTCCTGCTTACATTGATAATACATTCAAAACTCATCTCTCACATTTTGCATGTCAAGGTATCCATTAGCGTTTGCTGCGAACTGCAACATTGTATCGTGCTTTGTAACACTCGCGGCTATGACGTCGTTAAGGTGCAGTACCGAGAGCATCCAGCGAGTGGTGTCGGAGAGCAGTCTAAAGTTTGAAGTTGCAGTTGTGGCGGCGACGGGATCAAACCCACATTTAGCGGGGTGTAATATATTTATATTACATTACATGTGTATAGATATACGGGACGAGTTTCAGGAGTGCACTTTTCAAACATTGCTTTACTTGTGGCTTTGGGAATTAGCTTTGACTGTTCTCAAGAGGTTTCCAAATTCCATGGTATAAATATTCATTCCTGATAAAGTTTTATATTTTGTTTCATTTAATTTTTCCATGAAATGGCTGTAATTGAAATAATTGAATCATAAATCCACGGTGGAGTCGATGAGTTTTTACAAAACTTCAATGTGAGATTTAACTAAAGCTATATTTGATCGGCTTTGGGGGGGGGGGGGGGGGGGGGCATGTCTCATTGTCATGTGTCTGGTGACGTCACTGTTGCCTCCTTTTTGCCACCTTCTTTCAAACCCCAGCCTTCCAGTTTTGAATGCTGGTATTTAACTTTAATTCTTATGAAAAACATTACTGTATACATAAAACCTAAACTTACGAACTTAGTTGTCCTCCTGATTGCTTTTGTAATATCATTAGGCTGCATCTTCCTTCTTGTGCTCATATTCTGCTACCTTAAAGGTAAACATTTGGGAGTGTATCCACTGGAATTAGCCGCTCATGCACATGATTTGTTGCAGCATTTGCTCTCCGCTTATGTAACCTTTGCACACCTGCAGATGACCCCCCCCCCCCTCCCGTCTCCTCTTTAGGCGATCGCCTCATTCAGCACAAATGAACAGCAAACAAACCGATTAATCCAGATGTTGGCACACGGAAACGTCAGCCAGACCTCTAATTTATTTATTTATTTTCCTACTTAGACGAGGATGTTTGGGAGGAAGGTAACCCGAGGTCGACACACACACACACACACACACACACACACAAAACACTGCTTCTGCCAGCTTGTTGTAGATCGACGAGAGACCCGAGAGTTTCTGTGTGTCTGTGCAAAGTTCCCAGAACTCTAGTTCGGTTAATTCCTTCAAGTCTTGCTTGAAGTTTCTAATAATAAATGCTTTTTCTGGATTTGTTTTGTTGCGTTGACATCCGTTTATCTGTTGGATGAAGGACTTCTCTCCCATTTAAGAAACCACAACACAAACTAAAAGGAACCGGTTCACTGCCAACGTCTGGAGTTCTTCCCATTCACCTTTCTTCTCAGGTCAGATGAGTAAATGATAATATTCATCGTCAAGACCAGGAGCAGGTGGTGCTGACTGTGTTTGTGTGTGTGTGTGTGTGTGTCTGTAAATAACCATCCACCACTGACACTGTTACGTCTCCATGCTATCAGATGCTATCAGTGCTAATTAGAGGGGGCAGAAACAGACGCAGAGAACAAAGAATAAAAAGAGCAGCTGCACTGTCACAGTATCATCTATTATCCATGTAATCCAGTTAAAACGTTTCATCTTCACCACTTTGAGCCTTTAAAGAAAATGACTGCTCCTCCTCCTCTTCCTGGTTCCTGTTATTTTCTTTTTCCGCTTGTATTTTCTCTGTTTCTGTGTTTACCATTTTTAGCAGTGACCAGGGATCTTTGGAAAGCCACCAATGGCCAATGACCTTTCCTTTACCTCCAGCTGCTATTTGATTTGAAGTACTGATGAAATAACCTGCTCTTCATCATGAAGACTTTATTCTGGTCCGTAGAGCCTTTTACTTTCTGTAATGTTTTTCTCATACGACGTGGGAAGGATCTGTGATTGAAGATACACTTTTGAACTGCTCAGTCTGTGATCACAACGAGACCTTGGATAACACATCTAGCTTCTTATGTTTGGCAAATGATTCATATCAACTTCTGAATCACACCCATAGAATCTCTGCAGAATCCCTGCAGCATCTCTGCTCCAGCTCGTATAGCACCTCTGCATGCATTATCACATTCACTATGATCTGCTTATTCTCTCTCTCTGCAGATGCTCATCAGAACCCAAAGAGACCTCGACTAACCAATGCAGGCTACGGCCTTTTATAAGTCCACAGACTGTTATGCAACACAGCTAGAAGACATTGCAAACCCGCTCCCATCTTCACAAGGGTGTATATAAATGGTGCATCAGTTCTCTCAGCTTTCTGGAGTTATGATTTGGGCAGAAGCAAAAACATCAGGCAGTAATTAAATACTCAAAACGTGCAGTGGTGGGGTTGTGAGAGGATTATATTTCTTAGAATATCATCATAGGGTTTCTGTCTTTTGTAATCAGTGATTTAATTGATCAAACAAGGGTGCCTATAATCAGAGAGCGAGAGAGAGAGAGAGAGAGAGAGAGAGTCTGGCGGTCGGTGTTTCAGCACCGGGGTTATCTCCTCTCAGATCCCTCCCAGTCCCCGGACAGGGCGAGCGGACACCGGACTCTCCGCAGCCACCGACCGCTGCCTGATCTCGTGTCGGCGGATCGTCCCCGGCGCAGACTCGTTCCACCGGAGGATCGTCCGAAGCACCGATCGCCTTCACACAAGAGAGGGATGCGATCGTGTTTTACTTTCTTTGCCTCCAAGGATACCCCCCCCGGATCTGTTTCTGCGCGCCGGGCTGTGGCTGCGTGCGCGCGGATGCTGCTGCTGTTATCTTTGCGTGCGTTCTTTCTTCGCCCTCTTGTTATCGCGCACCGCTCGGATGCCGAGATAAGATGATAAGATGATAACGCCGAGCTTCTTGAATGCAAAAGAAGACGCGCAGATCTTCGTGTTCAGGTAAATACATTTATTCTTTCTCTTTGGAGATTATTTTTTTTATGTTTGACGTTCCGCTGTTTCTGAGGCGTTCCTGCATGGAGTCAGCGCAGAGTCAGACACACAAAGGCAAAGCCGCCTGAAGGATGATCGATGATCGATGCAGCTTCTCCCGTCTGAACCAAAGCTGCGATGTGGAGCTGCGACGGGTCGAAGCGCACCTGCGTACCGACCTTTTGCCCTTAACCTTAAAGGGCAGCTTTAACCTGGGGTGATGTTTCCTAGAAAGTTCACTGTGGATCAATCAATGTGTTTCACTGCAGCGCTCCCAGAAACTTCTAATGTATATCCGTACAGGATTAAACGATGAAACCCACACAGAGAACACAAACCGCCATCTCCAGTGCTTATGAATTATATATAAGTTAGCTGAGCGCTGCACCTCCACCCAGCACCGCTGTCCCCCCCCCAGGCTTGAGTTCTTGCAAGCATGGGATCGGGTGTTGCGAGACAGTTCATCTTTTGATGTTTTTCTGTCACTGTGAGACCTTGGGGGGGTGAACATATGAGTCAAATGTCAGGGGTGGGGGTGGGGGGGGGCTGTATTCACTTCAAATTAGACAGAATGACACGATGCAAAGCGATCCAGTTCTATTAATAATAACCACGGCTGTGATAATCGCTTCCATCCTGAAATGTTAACTGTGTCATGCTGCGAGATTATGAAGCGTCGGTGAATTAATTTTCTGAACCCATTGTCCTGCTGATGTAGGTTAGGGGTCCTCTGTCATTCGTCGTCACTAATGCACCCTCTCTGCTGCTGTGTACACCTTGATCTTTATCTTCCAGCAGCAGATGTGAGTCTGTCTCCAGCGATGCACCCACGGCCTGATGCTGACAGCCCTACATTCAAGAGAAGGCAACAAGGAAGATTAAATACATTCACATGCAGGGAGGACCACATTTCCAGGCTTTGACTGCCAATCTCACGGTGAATGGACTTATCTTCATGACAGGCTGACTCTGCTGTATTATGGAAGAAGAGGAGGACTTTATAGAGTCTCACTGGATATAAGTCACACAAGCCAGTATCTTTTATTTTCTCCTGCCTCGCTATCGGAGGCTTCGGCTGCAGGGTCAATCAGGATTATAGCAAACGCCACGGAACGCAACTCTCCGCCCGCTGCTGTCCCGTGATGCATCTACTCAAGTAAGAGCAGGATCAGCCTCGCAGAGGGCTGTTTCTATGGATACCCCTGCCCTGGGTTGTATTAATAAGACTCACTGACGTTCTGTGTGTGCGTGAATAAAAGGCATTGAGAGATTATGAACTCATTCCCTGCAGCGGGCCGCGGCGTTCATTGGAGGTGTAGAAAGTCATCACTGATGTTTTTTTTATTTATTGTGGATGCTCCAACGGTGCCTTTTTTAAGCAATCATTATGTGTTATAAGACAACAACAAAGCACCTTTAATCAAGCTTGAGGCCCTGCAGGAATCCTTCTGTCATCTGTTCTGAACAGCTCCAGATTGAGTTACCATGGCCAGACAAGACACCCCACTCTTCCTCCGTGGTTTTGACCTGGGTGTTAACTTCGTCGACCATCGGCCTCTTGGGACTGGAGCTACGGGCCTGGTTCTCTCGGCTGTGGACCAGCGCACCGGACAACGTGTTGCAATTAAAAAGTTGGCGATGCGTGACGCTGTGACGGTCAAACATGCTCTACGGGAGGTCAAAATCACCCGGTGGCTGCACCACGAAAATGTGGTGAGGGTTCACGAGGTGTTGGCGCCGTATGGTCGCCCATTGACCAGAGACCCCACTCAGCTCAGTGCTCTGTACATCATCCAGGAGTGCATGGAGATGGATCTGGCTCGGCTGCTGGAACACGGACCATTACAGACAGGTACAGGAAGCAAAACTGGAATAGAAAACTTAAGCCTTGTACTGAAACATGAATTTTCTTAAATTTTAACAGAAAAAAAACCCAAGTTGACTGCAGTGTGGTGCTTCATGTTGACGTTGTTTTGTTGCTGCGCTGCTGGTTTTGTTACCTCCGCCGAGGAGGTTATATGTTCTCACCTGCGTTGGTTTGTCTGCCTGTCAGATAGCAAGATAACTCAAAAGGTTCTGGATGGATCTTCATGAGGAAATGTTGCAAATCTTACCAGCAATAGTTGATTAAATTGTGGTGATAATCCAGAAAAGATCTTTGGACCTGATTCCAGAATATCCTCTGTGCTTTATCAGTATTTTCAGGTTCTACCGTTCTATGTGATGACCTGTATTCCCTAGTTATATCTTTAATACCTGAGTCAACAGATCCAGTTGAAATCGGGGTACATTTTCATAACAGAACAATTTTGTTTTTGGACACTTTCAATAATATCTCTCTTATCCACAAAGGAGGTTCTGTTTTTGCTGGCTTTTACCAAGACACTGTTGAATTAGTCATGGGCAAACGGATTTGTTGTATCTCCAATAGCTACAGATCTAGATCCAGAAGAATCCATCATTACTGAAAGTGTGACTAATAATGAAATGAATGTGAATCCAAGGTTTGTTTTCATGGATAAGGACTCTAAAAATATAGATAGCACAAATGTAGGTATATTATTTTTGGTGTAAATCACAACATAGGGAGACTGAGGTGCTTGGCGGAGGTCTGCGCTCTCTGAGTGCTTTTCTACTTTACAGTGTAATTTACTGGATTTAG
Source organism: Brachionichthys hirsutus (assembly GCF_040956055.1). Lineage (NCBI taxonomy): Eukaryota > Metazoa > Chordata > Actinopteri > Lophiiformes > Brachionichthyidae > Brachionichthys > Brachionichthys hirsutus. The sequence goes on along the minus strand of NC_090900.1, from coordinate 5,860,039 downwards.
TCACAAAGCTTTTGAGAGACTCACATAACCAATCAAGCTGGAGTAAAATGGCAAAAAAGGGGTAAATGTTTTTTATTTCCTTGAATGCATCGACTGTTTTTGAGCTGCTATTTAATTACAAGCGTGAGAACCGACGCAGTCTGCTGCATGCTGATATCGTTTTGCCCCCGAACAGGACACGCCACTCTGTTGTTCTACCAGCTGCTGAGAGGACTGAAGTTCATCCACTCTGCTAATGTCCTGCACCGAGATCTGAAGCCTGCCAACATCTTCATCAACACAGACCAACTGCTGCTGAAAATCGGAGACTTTGGACTGGCCAGGATAGTTGACCCCCACTATTCTCATAAGGTGAGACAGAGAGAAATGGCTTTGTGTTTACTTGCATGCAATGTGGCGTATTTTCATTCTCCACGCTAAATAGCAATCTGACTTCAAATACTGGTACACGAACAAGTACTCTCTTAGATTTTTTTTCATTGTAGTGGCTTGAATATTATTGGTTTGGCGTATTTCTGTACTCAAATAGTTGGCCAATTGCTCAAAGTGATTTTTGTGCGGCAAATTTCGAGGCGTTGCCAAGAGTTCCTATGAGCAGGGATATGCGTGTTTGTGCGTGGTCATGGAGAGGAGGTCTTATGAAAGGCGATCTTTGTCAGTCCAGGACACGGGAACATGGATCAGCTGGGTGCAGACACAGGGGTGCATTTTGAGAAGGGGGGGGGGATGAGAAATATCAAGACATGGAGGGTTGAAGGAAGGAGAGGTGCAAAGTACAAAGGCAGAAAAATCATTGTCAAAAGTGTGAAATGAAAAAGGAAAGGAGAAACATAAAAAAAAGTGATAAAGGCAAGGCAGGATGTCAGGTTTACAAGCGTCTTACTCGGTCCCCCATTCTATGTGTTTGTGTATTTGGATATCTTTTATCTCACACTGTATCTACAGAAAGTATTTGTGTTCGAACCCAATGTTCCGGGTTGAACTGTGCCATGAGAGAGACAAATGGATAAATAGATTGATGATAGAACTATTTATCTGCCCTTTTCTGGTGCTCTTCCTTTCAAGACTGAAGTTCGAGTCTTTTTGTTGTTGTTGTTGTCACAGTTTCATCAACACGTTACGATTGCGGTGCGTCACAATGAGGCTGTTTGACAAGCTGTTGAGATGTACGCATCTGAATACAAGGACAAGCATTTGCTCTGGAGAGAAATCAGACTCAAAGATTAAGAGGCGAGAGAATGAAAAATGGGGTTGGGGGGGGGGGGGGGGGGGGTGTTGTTTGCCGTCTGCACCAGTAGAAACTTGATGCATTTATAAATGCGTATGTGTGAGTGTCACCTACTGAGGCAGTGCTGGATGTGCCCAGAAATAATTCATGACCTGGATGAAGGAAAGAGAAGACAAAAAGGGGAGGAAAGCAGAAAGAAAATGGAGGAAGTACGGGAAAAGACAGGTAAAAAGATAAGCAGAGCAGAACTAGCTGTTCGAGAAAGAGATGGAGGGATGAAACAGGTGATAAAAGAGGTGAAGTGTGAAGAAACGAGGAAAGGGAAACATTAGCTGCTGAGGTGGACGCAGAAACTCTGAGGTGAATTGATATAAATAGAATGGATGCAGGGCAAAAATTTTGAGATGATGACACCTTGGAGAGCAAAACAGAGAAGGGGGGCTAAAAGGAAGAGAGGAATCATTCTTTTAATTGCGAATAACTGATTCCAAAGTGAAGCTCAATGCTAAATATGCACTTCTTCTGCAATGTTCAAATCTGTTTGTATAATTAACCATTATAGTAATATTCTGTCCTCTACTTTTGATAAAAAATATTACCCCCCCCCCATCCCCTTCAAAGTCACTGGCTATTAAGAGCTTGCTATGAAGCAGAATGATCAGCAAAAAGCACAGGCAGTTAAAGGCAGTAAGAAGACAAGGTGTTTGTATGCTGGACAGGGCAAAAGTCAATATGTTTTGGTCAGGGAATATTATGCAGTGAGTACAAATATTTCAAGACTTTGTAAGTTTGCAAAGGAGCCATTACCAGAGTTGGAGATAGTTTGATATACACGGAGGCAACAACAGGCAGGATCCTCTTTACCATCTATATTAACACACCTGCCTTCATTTAAATGTGCCTGCTTGTGTCTCATATCCATGCACTTGTGCTATTCTTGAGACCAACATTCACAGTGAATGTAAGTCTGTTAAAAGCAGATGTGGGGGGGGGGGGGGGGGGGCGATGACATACTCCGTGTAGTTACAACAGCAGAGCATCAAAGGCATGATGTAACTAGTGAACATTTCAGGTAATGGATCCAGAAGCCAGCGCCAATCTTCTTTCAGATGAATTAAAATGTTAAGATTCCCAGTGGGGTGCTTCCACCCCAGCAGCATCTGGACTGTGATTAACGGTGGTAATTTGTACACCTTGTATACGTGCACACAGTCTCACAAGTACACGACTGAATGGCAACAATAAACTAATGAGTTGCATGCTCATCAGTAATATATCTACAGTATGTCATACTGATGTTCTTTAAATGGGGCTGTTTCTCTGTCTGTCCCCCCCCCCCCCCCCACCCCACTCACCCCCTCACCCCCTCACCCCCCCTCTCCAGGGCTATCTATCTGAGGGTCTAGTGACTAAATGGTATTGTTCACCCCGTCTGCTCCTGTTTCCCAATAACTACACGAAGGCCATAGACATGTGGGCCGCTGGCTGCATACTGGCTGAGATGCTGACTGGACGCATGCTATTTGCAGGTACTTCCACTCTTTTTCAACCTCTTGCGGTCAACACAACTCTGCCATCGTAACCTTGACGTCCTGCAGAAATGATCAGAATTGTTGATCAAAAATGTGTTTGTGTAATCAAAATTTGAGCCATTGGTATTCAGTGGAAACATGACTAAAAGTACTAGATCTTTCTGGATGTGCTTCCAGCTATTTCTTTTTAATATTTATATTTATGCTTCTCATTTTTGGTGCAATAATTAAATGTATCTGTGCAGTCACATTTAGTGAACTAAATATATACATTCAAAGTACTTTTTAAAGGATTAACATTATAATAGCTCACATATATATACACACATTATTAATTTCTGTATTATATTATAGTATTACTATATTAATATTATAGTAATATTACTATTACTATAGTATAGTATTATATGGTACAACAATTTACCTTCTTCTTCCTCCTTCGGCTTGTCCCGGAGAAGAACTTTGCTGACCTGATGGCCCAGGCTGGTGTTGAAGCGATTCGATTAATGCAACACCAATTTACAATTTGCCTATAAAGCCTAAACGAATAAGAACATTGACATCAGGTTTTGTTCAAATATATTTGCACAATCAAATCAGTTTTTGAATCTTTAGGTCTCTTGTTAAAAAATAATTTAAGCAGAGATGTAAAAAAAAAGGTGCCAAAGACTTCATCTCAAGGTGACATTAAGGGAGCGCTAAGGAGTTGTTCTTTCCACAGTGTCCTTCACCAAACATACTTTATTCTCTCGCTGCAGGCTACTTCTTTGTCTGACCAGAATAATAATGATGATGGAAATATTCTCGCTGTCTGAAGCAGACGTAGTTCCTCCTGACAAGCTGATTTGACCTCCACCATCCCCTCTACACCACAGGAGAAATGGCACCATGAACACAATGGGGCCATCTGGTCCAATGGTGTTGCTTCCAGCTAGACTTTTCACAAATAGCAGAGTAAAGACGCTTGCCTTCATTTTGACTTAACTGCCAGAGTTTACACGGCACAGCACATTTTTATTACCAAAGGGGGGAAGCGTCTGCCACAGCCACTTGCTTGCTTATTTCCACAGGGTCGTTATTTGCTGCTATAACACCACCTACTGGCAATCCAGCAGCTTGAGGGCGACTTTTTCCGAGCAAATCTGAACTATCCCATTCATGGGAAAATGCCGCCTCACTGGTCGGCCCTGAGCTGACAGATTCAACCAGTTGTATCTCTCGTTACCCCACAATCATGAGGTTTACAGTAGTTTTTCCTCTGTCAGCTGCTAAAAAGGCAGCGTTAAGGTCAATGGCATTTAATTCCTGCTCAAACAATGATTATTGAGTATTAGCATTGGGTCATAGCAGATTGGATAAGTGTCTTGTAATATTAGAAGGCTGTGGGATATGGAATACAATCTTTGTTATGAATCTGACCAGAAAAACGGTATCCCTGAAATCTCAGCCTTTACTCTGCTATTAGTGTTTAGTTGAGGGTGAATTTACAGAACAATAATTATAGAAAGGAGGAAAAACTGAAGATGCATGAAGTCTGGCACCTACATTCCTTTTTTATTTAATGTATTACTTTTTTTTAATCACTTAACTGCTCACATCTCCAGGCACTTCCTGCTAGATTCTCATTGGACTCCTTTTTACATTGATATAACGCTCTCTTGTTTCCTGTCTGCTTGTTTCTGATTGGTCGGTTTCCTTCACCCAGGAGCTCATGAGCTGGAGCAGATGCAGCTGATTCTTGACACTGTGCCTGTGTTGAGAGAGGAGGACAGACGGGACCTAAAGCAGGTGGAACCTCAATGGCTGTCACGTGTCTACAAACTGGCAGTTAAAATAAGAAACAGGATGCTGTCACGCTTTGCAGCTTTATAATGGAGCAAGCTTGTTCCACTGCAGACAAGGTTTAACATAGACATAGTTCTGTCCAACAAGGACCTTTCCTGAATTTTGCTTTCAAGTAGAAACTGTTTTATAGTTGCAATTAAATAAGCGGTGCACCTTGGATTAAAATTTCAAATGATCTGTTTCTGCAGGATTTTAACTCCACTGCCATCTTTTCCCAGGTGATGCCTTCATATGTCAGCCCTGAATGGGGACTAAAGAAGCCCTTTTCTGAATTGCTGCCTGAAGTGGAAGCTCAGGGTGAGTCGGGGGGGGGGGGGGGGGGGGGGGCTGAGTAGCTGAAAGAAGAATTAGCACAAATAATGTGAGCATTGACACAGGGCGAGGAGATGAATGAGACTCACGGCTCACACATTATTTCTCTTCTTTGCTCCCTCCGTGATTCCTTCTCCTCCGCTCAGCTGTGGACTTCCTTGAGCGCATCTTGACCTTTAACCCCATGGATCGGTTGACAGCTGAAGCGGCGCTGTCCCATCCTTTCCTCCAGGAGTACGCGTGCCCAGATGATGAGCCCACCTCGTTCCATCCCTTCCGCATTGAAGATGAACTGGAGGACAGCCTTATTACTGAGCACAGCCTCAGTAGCAGTCAAGCCTCCAGCATCCACTGGGACAGGTGTGTTTGTCCCGGTTATCATCCGTCCATCCATCCATCCATGCACCCAACATTTATGCGTAATGTGCTTTATGCAATAATTCTGAGAAACCAAAATGATTTAACTTCTTAGACTAATTTAAATACTTTTGAAAATATCTTCCCAGTGTTATTGCCTTGCCAAGCGATCGGCCATACGAGTATGAACCTGGGATTTTAATTTGTCCTGTGATTTCTAGCTTTACGTATTTTTTGATTGTTTCTTTGCGTGTTTTGTTAAGAGTTTTCTTAACTCTCTTTGGTTCTTTTATCTCTGCCAGAGGTGTATGGTCAATAATGAGGACTTTCAAAAAGTTTAAGCATTTTATAAATACAATTCCGGGACAAGTTGATGAGGAAGCTGAACAAAAACAATTCCACAGATCTTCCCTCTAATAGTTCCGCTGCGCTCCTCCCTTGAGGGAGGGCGTACGTTGAAATCCAATCTGTGCTTAACATGTCGAGGAATATCTATTGTGCGTTATACGTGTAGTGCGTCCTATTGTGATCTAGCGTGATCAGTATTACTGTAATCAATAAAACTAAATGTAAAATATACACCAAAAATACATACAGTTCCAACTATGAACAAGCATACTAGACTAGATATATGGGTACTAGAGGAATAATAACATGAATGTTCTTTTCTGCCTTCCTGTAGGTACAGGAACAGGTTATCAACAGATGCATCCTGCCAGCAGGCGGGTGGCAGTTGCCATTGCATGCCTCCCGGCCACAATACTTCTGACCTGGGAGACACCACGGAGGATGAGGAGGTGCAGAGAGACCCCCGAGCCAGCTCCACCTCATTGCTAGAGGAGGCTCAGGTTATTGTTATTATCTATTACAGCAGAATACCATGCTGAAAACAAATTAAAATCATTTGCCCTCGCTGTCTAGTTTTGAACGTTACGTGGTTTCAACGTAAAATTGCTGTTACAATCTAACATGACATTCAGTAATAAATATAAATGCTGTTCAATGTATCACCCCCCCCCCTCCCATCCGTCTCATATAGGTCGACCCACGGAAATATTCCCACAGCAGCTCGGCTGAACGCTACTTGGAGAACTGTCACTCCTCTCTGGAGCGGGCCTGTGGTTGGGCTTACGGGGAGCTGGACTGTGGCCGTTCCTGTGACTACAAAGTGGGCTCCCCTTCCTACCTGGATAAGATTGCCTGGAGGGAGGGCAAGCCTCAACACTACTCGGAGCCTAAGCTCATCCTGGATCTTACTCATTGGAAGCGTAACACTAACCTCCTCCCTGTGACTGCTGAGCCCATCGATTGCAGCGTACAGGACATGGAAGAGATGGAGGAGGAGGACGCTGACATGCAGGAGACGGGGGATTTATTTCAGGAGATCTCCCGCTGGGTTGAGAGCACTCAGTCTCGACTACATTCTCCCAGTCTCAGTCAGTCTTTGGAGCCAAGTTCACCTTCCTGCTTCACCTTCTCTCCTCCTCTCCCTCTTTTGCCGACTGACCTCCCTACTCCCGTCTTCCACTACACCGAGGTTGTGCAGCAACCATCAGTTGAATATGATGAAGACAGACCCGTAACGTCTTCCTGCAGTTCACTTCCCTCACTTTTCCCCTCCTCTCCCCTTTCTCCACTTCCTCCTCAGTCACCTCAAACGGTGTCGCCGCTTTTTTGTCCCCGAGAATCTCAAGCCCTGTCACCCAGTTCTTCTATTTCTCAACCGATGAATGGGAACTCAATGGAGTCGCTCCTGGTCAAACAAAAAGAGAAGCTGTTCGACCTGGATATGTTCATATCCAGAGCACTGAAACTGTGCAGGCAGAACAAGGAGAAATGTGATGGGAGAAAAGGCAAAGAGGGAGGATGGAAGGAAGAAAGTCAAGAGCCGAACATTAACTTAAAACTCCCCAGGCTTCCGGAGCACAGGACTCCCCCACCACAGGCTCCCAATTCATGATGATGAATTTCACCTTCAGGTCCGCCACACCGCGTCAGAAGCAGAAGCACTTTCAAGTGATCATAGTACTTCACACGAAGAGGGGTTTCCATGGTAAAATGATGCTGCTTGAGTATTGCATTTATTAATCAGACCTGAGAGCCGGCAGCATTTGTTTTTGGTTAATATGGCAATGACACATTCCATGCTGTGACAACAGCTTTGTTAAGAGGTGCTGTCAGCCAATAAGAAGATGGAAAGCAATGAAGTATAAATATTCATCATCACCGACAGGTGTTTTCTCAAAACCAATTATTTTCAGAACTAATCCGTTGCTTAATTACTGTAGCATTCGTCTTAATTTTGACTTAATAGCAACTTTTATTTTCTGATGTCAGCGTGTAGCCATTGTATGTGAAGAGGGTGCCTTTATCGTCAATAATGCTGCTACGTAATAATGTTTATTAAATGCAAAAATAGCCAGTGTGTTTTTGTTACTACATGCCTTTTGAGCTACTATATAAAAAGTGTATTTGTTAGAAAGCCCATATTATTAGTTTGGTGTTGGACGGCTGAGACGCGTTTCAGCCGACAATTGTTCGTTTCTGATGTAAGTTGTCACATATCCCATGTTCCTGAACGCACCGTAGTTCTCCGACGCCTTTGAATGCGCCATCTCTCCGTGTGAACTGTGAAGCGTCGGAGTTGGAAATATAGTTTCCCTCTCAGGACGGTAGAATGTCGATATATCGTGATTAATCTGTCTTTACAGATATTCCCTGTTTCCCTCAGTTCAGCGCTGCGCGTACACGCCAGAAGGTTAGTCTAATTACGCTGTTAGCCATTATAAGTCGAACGCTACTGTGCTGATGTGTGCTTGTTTAGCCGGGCATGCTAGCTAACAGTGTCGCCGAGTTACGTCGTATGAGCCATATTATACATCCTAATGATAAATACAGCCCTTTGTTCCAGCAGTTATTGAATTGTGTTGATAGCTATAATGTTTGTTATTGTGTTATTACAGACCACAGCAGAATAAATCAACCTTAAATCGGACATCTGTATCCGTGTCCTTTAATGGGGACGCTCCTCCATTACACCTTGCCATTTCCGGAAGACAAGCCTCTCTTCCTTTTAGTAGTGATTGTATATCCATTTGTTATTGTCTGAGACCCTTCTCTTCTGCCCAGCAGTGGTTTTTTTTTTTTTTTTGCTGTGGGTTTCCTACCTTTGTCTCTCCACTGACCACCTCGCACCTGTCTCCAGACATGACAGCAGTCATGTGGACAGCAGTCTTTGTGACACGCTTGTGCCTGATGGGAGTCGTGATAAATGTTATCCCTAAATGCATTGTCTCTGCAGGCCTCTGTGAGTTGTGTCACGATGACCACAGTGCCTGCCAGCCTGGACAGCCTGCGTGTTCTGCACCGGAGCGATGACTACATTGTGGTCGACAAGCACTGGGACATCCGCATTGACAGCAAGATGTGGTACGAGAAGCTTACCGTCCAGGCACAGCTTCGGCACCGCTTTCCTCAGCTAGCAGACCCCAGCACTTACTATGGATTCAGGTCAGTCGCAGTAATCGTTTATTCGTTCGCAGCATTCACCGTGCTGATGAAAAGTAATAGTTTTATCATGTGTTTCAACCGGCGTGAAGGTTTTGCCATCAGCTGGATTTCTCCACAAGCGGGGCGCTGTGCGTCAGCCTCAACAAGGCTGCTGCCAGCCGGGCAAACCGCTGCTTCAGGGACCGAAGTGTGACCAAGGCCTACCTGGCACTTGTACGTAGCACAATCTCAGTGACACACACACACACACACATGATAGAGTTATTACGATAGCGCTCTTCCCCTTCTACAGCAGAAATGTGTTAAACAAAGAAGCCTGTTTCCCAGGTGCGTGGCTGGGTGGAAGAAGAGGAACAAACTTTGGACTTTTCCATTGGCAAGAACTCTTCAGAAGGAAAGACACATACGATGTGCATTGAAGGGACAGAAGGTACGCTAATCTGTCTTGACTTTGTTTGTGTTTGTCTTTGGAAGTGATATATATATATATATATATTATTGAGGGCGTATGGACATATGTCACCCATTGAGCAACGTTCAGCATGATCTTTAACAGGCAAACAGTACAATGAAAAAGTAACGTTTCAAAATTTTAAGGGAGTAAGCCTTTTTTAGTCATAAAAAAGTCTTAGATATTTATTTTCACTCGTGGAAAACGGAGACAAGTTAATTATCCTGCTGCTTTGCTTCTTTTCAGGCTGTGAGAAGCCCAAGCCCAGTAAAACGGAGCTGACGGTATTGGAGCGTGGCTTGTATGATGGAGATCCTGTCACCAAGGTGCTTTTGCAGCCCCTCACTGGTAACGACATTTATTTGCTTCTTTGTCATTGTTGTGAGCGATTTTATTTTTCCACCTTGTTTAGAAACAAACTATTATAGGACAAGCGATGGCATTTATATATAAAAAAAAAAAAAAGAAAGTGGATCATCGTGACCTTACATCTTTCTTCCCTCGCACACACCGCCCCCCAGGACGAACCCACCAGTTGAGGGTCCACTGCGGTGCAGTAGGCCACCCCATCGTCGGAGACTTCACCTACAGCTCGGGCGTGGACGATGCTCCCTACCGCATGATGCTGCATGCTCACCTCCTACACATTCCACTGGACCCCCAGCCCCTGCTCGTCTTTGCTGGAGACCCCTTTCTCCCCACAGAGGATCCCAAGTGGCTCCCGCAGCGCTCGTTACGAACACTGGGAGGAACTGTGAACGCGCTGCTGGAGCGTAGGGTAAAGGAGGAGAGGCGTATTGCAGAGGAGGTCAGAGAGAGGAAGAGGAAGGAGACGAATGGAAGAAGCAGGGAACAGGGGGCTGCAGAGGAGAGCGAGGAGCAGAGGATGCAATGTCAGCAGTGGCTAAGAGAATGGGCTGGAGACTGAGGTTTTCTTGTGTATTTAAATGTATTTTTGCTGTTTACTCATAAGGTTCATGCTGAGCCTGCGTACGCCATCTTATTGACCCCTGAAGTTGCATTTAATTCCTCTGCTACCCTACCAATCTGTATTTTTGTGAATTTTACATACATTGTGAACAAAAAGCCTTCTGTTATTGCTAATTCTTTATTAGCTTTGACATTCAATGTAATTTTTGGTAATATTATGTTATCAAAAAAGGTAATAAAAGCTGCCATTTTACACTTTAGTCAGTAAAATATTTATATCAGTTCAGGATGATACTAGCTTTCCAAGCGCTGAGGTTTGGCCATGTTCCTTGTGTGTGTCCCAGGGCCCGAACCAGAAGGAATGTGTCCAGTCCCTCCCCTGGTGGTGCCCCCCCCCACCCCAAGCCAATCTGAAACCCCTGTGGATCAGTTTACTATGTGTTGTCTCTGGCCCCTTGTTAATTTTCTACTCAAGCCTATACTGGAAGCCTGAGCATTCAATTTGAGAACTGCTGCAATGTTTTTAATTGCTTAATATTGACTGATTGTACTCTTTTTGTAGTCTGTTTTTGCTGTAATATGAGTAAAATAGTTAAATATGTATGCATATATTGCTAGATTTCATGTTTTCTGTTTTGGCATGGTGTCAGGCGGATGGCAGTGCAATGTAACCATCACAGTACAGTGACCAGACACAGGTTATAATCTGCATGTGGACCCAGTTTCTTATATTTTCTTATAGTGGTGGAACATTATGAGTTGTCCATGCTGGGGCCTTGTCATTTTAATTTGGCAATCGCTTTTTTCATGATAATGGTGAAATTATTTTTATGGTCCTTTCTCGCACTGCTGAAGGAAGTGGAAACGTTTATTTATTCTGCGTCTCTGCCAAATCCACCTCAAAATGTCGTGTTTTTTCTATCCTCCACACAATTTCACCAAAACCCATGTTTTCCAGAAGTGATTCAAATGAAGGTCTTTTACCGTAATTACGGTTGTTTGCCGTTCTCCAAGTAGCCTGCGTATACCATAGCTTTTACGGTAACCACGACAAATCCAAGCGTTGTGATTGGCTGAGGGGACGGGCTCCTCGCCACAACATTCAGTCGCTTCATGCTTCCGTGAGGAGAAAGACAATAAGATCAAACAGCAGCATTTGTGTTTTACTGCGCACTCTAAATGTTATATAAACAGTAAACCACGACAGTAACTGCAGTACTATTACAGCGAAGAGCAGGTCAGTCGGGTGGCTCGTCTTGTGGAACTGGAAAGTGAATGCGTCATCAAATAACTTCCCATTTCTGCTGCAGGAATGAGCGAGTATTGATGAATGGCAGCGTGTAATTATTGAGGCTAACAATTATTAGTTTGGGAGTTCCGTTTCAGTTTGAGGGACATTTACAAACAAATAGGGCTATGGGCTCTTTGTTCACAGACGCTGGCTCCTTAGCATGGCTCGTTTTCGTGGTGAATGTTAGCATACGTTTCGCTGTCAGCTACTTTTTGTCTGGCTGGGCTGGGCAGGACGACGCTAAGCTAATGAGCTAGCTTAGCTTCCTGCTAACTAGCGTATTGCCTTCCTGGTTTTCGTTTCTGTGTTGACATTGTTAGAAATGTTTCATTTTCAGCAGGAACATTCGTATCTTTCACTTCCATGTTGCTACAAAGAGGAAGCAGGAAGAGTCAAGTTAAATTATCTTTATTTCTGGTAATTGGGCTTAAGTTAGAAGCAAACAATTCGAGTTGCAGCCAGTCGAGTTGTGTTGGATGTTCACACATGGATACAAACAACATCTGCTTTTCTACTTTCTTTTAATACTTGATTTGATGCGCTTTACATCTCCTGGAAATACTTGGGAAGCTAAATTACATTTGAAATACCAGTAAATATTATTATTATATAGTTATAGTTATAGTTTGAGCGATTTATAATTATAGTGTAACTATATAATAATTATAGTGACACTATAATTATAGTTTGACACTATAGTTATAGTGTCAAACAATAATATTGTGATTTCAAGGAGCTGCAGCAAGTTGTGTTTCCCCTCTGAGATGCAGTTTAACAGACTTTGACCCTTTAAAGCCCGAACCATGAAGTTCAGAAAACTCTAAGTGTTTTAATTTATTTAACTTTTGCTAGATCCAGAATTTTTTTTCATAGAAAATGCAGATGCATGTGTTGGCTTGTATTCAGGGGAAAAAATATCAAACTTCTGAAGTAGAAGTAGTAGAAGTGTTAAAATCCTGAAAGAATAGAGTAGAATAGAAAGCCTTTATTGTCATTGCATAGTGGATTTAAAGTTCAAGTGTATCAAATATGATATGTTTGGCTATGAATGGTGAGGAATGTTTCTTGGTGCAGCATGTAACAGAAGGTAATGACGATAATAAAAGGCAAGCTACAGCGCTGTGCCGTGAGATATGTCTGGATTGTTGCTGCTGCTTGCTCAGTCCTCCACTTGTACCATGACTTATAAGAGTATTTCTCCAGTTTATTGGAAGTTAGCTTGTTTTGATAACGTCTCTTTTCCCTTTCTCCCTCACCAGCTCTCCACCAGCGGACCTTTCCAACCAGTAACACTCCACCATGATGTCAAGGTTGAGAACAGCCTGGTTGCTGAGGCCTTGTGTGTCTGTTTGCAGAGGGGTGCACACAAAAGAACGGGGCAGGCCCCTCATGCTCAGCCCCCGCACCAACAAGGTGAGTTTATCACTGGCGTATCGTGTGTGTGTCGCCGTTTACTGTCAAACACAGGACGGCTTTATTAGCATGCATTTCAGCATGTTAGGCCATTATGCCTCCTCCTTTCACAAGTTTTGAGAATTGTTCTAATTCAAATTTGTCTATGATGCAACATTTGTAAGAAATGTCAGAATCTCGTAGTGCGTTTTAAAGTAGAGAAGTTAATCTTTATAAAGTTGACATAAACGGTATAATATGTGGGAATATTGGAATAATTTGTCCTCTCGACCACGTCTTTGGTTGCTACCAAGAGACTCATCTTCCTTAAATGTTGATCTGTCTTCTCAGCCTTTCTGATCCTCCATCTCCAAGTCGTTGTCGACGTTTCTGTTATCCCTGGATAAGAACAGAAGACAGCTGTGTTCTCAGACAGGAAGTGAATGTCACTCAGCTCCCGTCTTTTATTAGACTATTCATGAACAAAAATACATGGAAGCTAAACACTTAATATAATATATCTATAAGAAGTGGATAATACCACAAATTGGTATTTAAACTCGATCACTGGACACAGTCGAATGCTTTCAGTAGAGTAGTGCTGATTGAACAACATATAACTATAAAGTAGTCAATCTCTGTTAAACACCTCTTAAGACAGTGATTTGTACTCAGGAAAAACAAACAAAGCAAAATATAAATATTAATGGTGTCAACAGAAATATACTGTTTACTTCATGACACTGTCAACAAGATGAAATGAAACAATTGAAATAATTTTCTAAGATTACGCTGTGTGCGCATAAAATCTCTACGGTTAAGTCCTTTTTGGTCAAATGTGTTCCGTATGCAATTTTGTGTTTAAAGAGAACCAAAGTGAAGTATGCTTGGTTTGCAGCGTGTTGCATTGAGCGTTGGAGAAGTGGGCAGTAAGGTGAAATGCTCCGTCAGCATGACTCGGTGGGCAGAGGCGCGTGTAGAACGTGCTTTCACCGCTTCTCCCTCATCCTCCATGGCATTACAGAATCGATGCTACACAGACTCCTGCTTGTAACTTCAGATAGATTTGCGCTTGACACAAGGTTTAAACCCCTCATTCCTCTTTTCTTCACCACAGGGCATGGCCTTCTCCCTCAAGGAGCGACAGATTTTGGGGATTCATGGTCTGTTACCCCCAAAAGTGGAGACTCAAGAAATTCAGGCGCTGCGCTTTCAGAATAATCTCAAGAAGATGACTGACCCCTTAGAGAAGTATGGGCATATAAAATGGAAAATAACCACAGTTTGATAAATACCTAGAAAATAAACAGTTGTTTTCGTATTTTTCTGTGCAGGTACATTTACCTGATGGGCATCCAGGAAAGGAACGAGAGGCTTTTCTATCGGGTGTTGATGGAAGATATCGAGGAACTGATGCCGATTGTGTACACTCCCACTGTCGGCCTGGCCTGCTTGCACTATGGGCACATCTTCAGACGACCAAAGTAAGCATTCAGCAAAGATGTATAAAAAAAAGAAACTGAATCTTAAGGGACATTTTTATGCATCTTTGACTTCCGATACGGATGTGAATGTAAAATACTTTATTGTAGGTGAGGTGGGGTTTCTATTATCTGCAGTGAGTAGAATCTTACCGAGATATTAAAATAGTCAACAATGTTGTTGTTGTTGTTGTTTTCCTCACCAGAGGCTTGTTCATCTCTATTCTGGACAAGGGACACATTCGTTCCATCCTGGACAACTGGACAGAGCCTGATGTTGCGGTGAGAATGTCAACACCTTGTCTTGTCTTGTCTTGTCCTGACTGATACCGTGCTTCTTCTTCCATCTTCTCCCTTTAGGCTGTGGTGGTAACTGATGGAGAACGCATTTTAGGATTGGGAGACCTCGGTGTTTATGGGATGGGCATCCCTGTGGGAAAGCTTTGCCTGTACACTGCCTGTGCCGGCATCAGACCTGAGAAATGTCTGCCTGTGGTGATAGACGTTGGCACCGACAATGAGGTGGGAAGTCTGTTTCCTTCATTCTCTCGTGTGCTTTAGGGAAAGCAGGATAGCTCACCGTCGTTCACACGTCTGTGTCGCACTGCTCCCAGACTCTCCTTGAGGATCCTCTGTACATGGGCCTGTACCAGAAGCGAGATCGCACCCAAGCGTACGATGATCTGATGGATGAATTCATGGAGGCTTTGGTGGACAAATATGGACAGGACACGCTGATCCAGTTTGAGGACTTTGGAAACACCAATGCCTCCCGCATACTCAGGAAGTACAGGGAGAAGTATTGCACCTTCAATGACGATATCCAAGGTTCATAAAAGCCTTCTCACTGATCACTTGGGAGTTTTACATTGTCAAAACGCTTTAAAAATTGAATTAAATCTAGAATTTAACAAGGTGAAGCGATTCACTGTAGCTGCTTAAAGCACCTTCTTGGACACCCTGTATGTTTTCACCCATTCCTGCAAAGAGCAAATCCTTTAAACCCTTTTGACATTATGTGCCCATTATTTTATTTCACTAAAACAAATCCAGAAACTTTTCATTTGTGTGTGAAAAGGGTCAATGAAGGCAAAGCTTTTGTGACCTTTAAGCCCAATTCCTTGAAACATTATCAGCTGTTGGTGCCTGAGTTATAACGTATGGAGGTGGAACTTTGTCATAGCCATTACTCTGTTATCTTCATGCCAGCGATGTCACACTGACGTATTCCACCGCATCGTTCCAGGCACGGCAGCTGTAGCCCTGGCTGGTCTGTTGGCAGCTCGGAGGGTCATCGGTAAACCCATCACTGAACACCGGCTGCTTTTCCTGGGAGCTGGAGAGGTAAGATAATATTTATCTGGTAATGAATCGATTAGAATGGTCTTTTTCCATCCTTCCTTTCAATGGGCAAAGTGTTTAGGCTTTGTCCATTTCTTATTTTCTAAGGGTGAAAATGTACTGAGGTTACAGTTTATGTACAGGGGCCCGTTGACTTACGACCACAATTTGTTCCGAGGGATGTCTCGTAAGCCGACTTGGTCGTAAGTCGGCCATTGTTAAATTACTCTAAGTATGTCATGCTGTGTCACGATTCTGTAAATGAGGAGTAGAAAGAGACAATTTCCTCTCGGTAGACATCGTTGGTGAGACGGCAGAAACTGTCCTACACCCTATTCGCTCGCTAGCTCTGTCGTAAACAGACAAGACAACAACAGACCAGTGCGGTCGTAAGTCGACGCCCCCCCCTGTATTTTGAATGCTTATAAAGGTGACTTTATTTTATCTTTAGGCTGCAGTTGGTATTGCCAATCTGATTGTCATGGCGATGATGGAGGAAGGGATGGATCAAGATGAGGCCGGGAAAAGGATCTGGATGTACGATAAACACGGCTTACTAGTAAAGGTTGGTACATGTGACATTAACAACCTGGATGGACAGCTTCCTGTTACCGGTAGTAGTTAATTTTAGTGATTTATTGTTTCCTCAAATATATCCCGTGTGACTCCAGGACAGACAAGAGGACATGTTCCCGAACCAGGAGCCATTTGTCCATGCCAGTCCAGGGAATGTCCAGAGCTTCCTAGATGCTGTCAATACCATCAAACCCACCGCTATAATTGGTAAAGAACTTTTCTTGAGTAACACTCGCAGGAAAGTGTGGAATATGCAAAAGAAAAAAAAAAGAATTATAGATTTACATGCTCTGATTTGTAGTGTTGATCTTTAATTTTATCCGAGCAGGAAGTTTACATTATTAACATAACCTTGTGTTTTTGGAATTAGTCTGTTTGTTAGCAGGATTACGGAAAAACTGCTGGACGGATCTTGATGAAGGGAAATCTGAAGATGGATCTTGGTCTAACTTCGATCCCATCAAATTTTGGTGATCTCTAAATTCACCAAAAATCCAGATTTTTCCATTTACTTATAATTGAGGCATTTTTATTTTTAAATCCTATTTTGTAAAATACGCATTCAAGTCACTCACTAAAAAATCACAGTCATAAAGGGGTCCGATATGCACTATCATGAAAAATGTCTTCTGGCTCTGATTCAGAATGAGCTCAGGAAAATATTCTACATTTTAACTTTGAAAACTCAAAAATCAGTTAAAAATACACATCAACTCCGATTCATTCTTACTTTTCACGGTCGGTATATAAAGATACCAAGAACCATTTAGAACCCTTTGATGATGATCCAGATCACCATTTGGACGGTGTAATCCCAATTAGGAGGGGAATGAGCTGCTTGGTAGAGGTCTGCGCTCTCCGAGTAACTTTCTAGTTTATTATTTATCTGGTATCTTGTGTAATCTTTTCATGGCTTAGTGTGCTGAGCACCAAATTCTTCTCTTCTTCCAGGTGTGGCAGGCGCTGGACGACTGTTCACCCACGACATCATCAAGTCCATGGGAGCCCTGAACGAACGACCAATCATCTTTGCTCTGAGTAACCCGACCACTAAAGCGGAGTGCACCGCAGAGGAGGCCTACACACTCACTGATGTACACACTTCCCTCTGCTTCCTTTCATTTGTTTCCTTCTGACCGACTCTGAAATTAAACTTTAAGGGTTCCTGTGCAGACAGATCGCTTCTCCTGGTACTGCCCGGTACCTCTTGCTCTTCACCCATTGCCATTCTTTCAATCTCTGTCTTGTTGTTCCACAGGGTAGATGTCTTTTTGCCAGTGGCAGTCCATTCGATCCAGTGACTCTAAGCGATGGACGTATCATCACACCCGGACAAGGAAACAATGCTTATATCTTCCCAGGTAAAGGAGACAAAAAAGAAAACGATTACAGTGAAAATTGGGCATGTTTCCATTCACATATTTTGATTTGCACTTTGAGTTATTCCATGAGGAAATGTTAATGGGAGGAAATAATTTGAAACCCCTTTTATCTGGTTCATTCAAGTTTTTAGATTTTCTTGAAGGGAATTTTTCCTTTTAAGAGTTAATGTGTAAATAAGTTCAGAAAGCAGAGTAGTAAGCTTTTCACTTGCATGACTGAGGAGACGAAGAAGCTCTGTCCACTTTTGGCATCTTCCTATATGCTCCCAAAAGATTCCCATTCCCGGAGGAACGTCTTTCCTTTTTTCACTTTCACCCTCTGCTGCTGTTCCTTACGGGCGTCCGTTCATACAGTAACCTGCACTGCCCTCTTCTGATGAAACAAGGTTTTGCATAACCAAGTTTAAGTTATGCAAAACCTTATTTTTAGGAATGCCATTAATGGAAATGCTTTTGATTTTTAATTTTTAGTTTAAATTTAGGTTCAGTTGGCACTAATGAATGCACCAATGGGGGAAATACACATTTGGATGATGGAACAAAATCAAACGTGTATTGTCTCAATTGCAGGTGTTTCCTTGGCCGTGATTCTGAGTGGAGTGAGACACATCAGCGACACAGTATTCCTAGAGGCCGCCAAGGTCTGACCTCGTCATTAAGTATTTCAAAGTTTCTCTCTGAGGTTCTTCATCTTGTCCACAGCCCACCCATCACTCTGTGCTTGTTATACAGTGGCATATAAACCCTCTTGAACCTGTTGGCGTCTCCTTTTCCTTCTCTTTCCAGACTCTGACTTAATAACTAACAGATGAGGCTGATTCTTTTTTAGTTTCTTCTACTTCTGTGTTCTCCTGGCTTTCACTGGGCTTCATTAATTCTAGGAATCACAACACGATTTCTTTGCCAGCACTCTGTGTTCAGTTTTAAAATGTTTTATTTCACAAAGATGTTCTGCAGGCCAGCAATACGAGCGCTAAATGGTTTTGTTGGTTCTGTCACTTTAAGCACTATTAAAGTGCTTAACAACTATAGAGGGATTGAACAATCGTGGATTTTGGAACTTATATTTACCTAAAAGTCCTTTTATACTCTTTCCAGACCCTTGCAGGGCAGCTGTCTGATAAAGACCTTGAAGACGGTCGACTCTATCCTCCTCTCTCCCACATCCGTGAGGTGTCTCTCCAGATGGCCGTCACGGCAAGTCTCCTGAAAATAACCTTTTCAGTCAGCGGCTGTGTGTTTCAGCTTTAGATTAACCTTCCTCAAACATTGAATCAGAAGCAACCGGGCTTCTGTTTGAAGATTTTTACCTCCGTTTTGGCTGGTGGTAACTTTGAAACTCACTTGCTTACAACTCTAACTTTTGAGGATTACCACGACACACATGAAGGAGAATCGACACAAGCAAGCCCAGAACGCTTCCTGTTCACATTTCATCTAATTTTCAAAATCCATGACCCTGTTCCACCAAATACTGGTATGCATGTAACATAAGCTACAATGTTAAGCTAGTTAGCTTTGAATCATTTGAAAAGATAAAACTTTAATGACAGATTAAGTGTTTCACCACTCATCATTGCTTTTGTTTGCATCGTATTGCCCCTCAGTATCAGTCAATGCTAAATGTTGTCTGTCTTCCTATAGGTTGTGGAATATCTCTATGCTAATGGGATGGCATTCCGCTACCCTGAGCCTGTGGACAAGAACGCTTTTGTGCGCGCGACTGTGTGGAACACCAACTATGACTCCTTGCTTCCAGAAACCTATGACTGGCCAGACGTCAGCTTCAGTCCCAAGACTAAGTAGAAGTAGGACAAACCCTGGAGGGCCACCTCATGATAGGAAATTACAGTGTCAGACTCTTTTATTCAAGCATATGTTTTCACAGTACATGTAGTCAAGGTTAAAATGGGTTTCTACAAGACAATAGAAGTTATTCTGTGGTTTGCTCAATCATATATAATCTGGAAATAAGGTTAGCCCTGTGTTAGGACATGCTGTGTACCATAGTGTCTTTTTCACCTGTATTTTAAAGGTGAGTCACTCCTTTTTATTTATTTTTTAAGTGTGTGTGTGTGCACTCCTGATTCGGATGTTATACTACGTTGCAGCCATTGTACATGTCCTTCCACTTACGTCCATTTTTAAAGCACAGGTTTAAAAATGCAGCGGATGCAGCCTTTTCACATCAAGTGGGTCTTTGGTGGTCGGTTACCCGACCAATGATGTAGTCAGACACATGGAACATGGCTGAAGACAGCAGAGGGTTGAAATATATTTTACCTTTCCAGAGCAAAGTTACTAAATAATGAGGGAGTATTTAAAGCAGGACCTCGGAAATTATATTTAAATTCTAGGATTATAAGGTTAAAAAAAAAAATCTAACAAAATCCATTAGCCTTATCACATTAATATTAATATTTATTTTATTTTCTGGTAGTATTTTGGTCTTTCTCTGTTGTTCCAAATCCCTAGAAATGAACTATTTTGCCTCTGTAATAAACAAATTCTACACACATTTAAAGAAAGTGATGCATGAATGAACATTTTTATATTTAAACTATATTTTATTAACTGAATATGATATTTCTGCTGAAATAGTATTTATAAATTTGTACGCAGTACATTCATATATATGCATGTTGGCAGGTCAGTTTGTAGTTTTTGCTTTTTTGAGATGTATTTAAGACAACCTAACTAAACTTATTTTTTCACTCTTCTGATATATCATGAGTATTAATATGTCTCCTGCTCTTTATTATAGTTCACAAGACAAAGTGAACTTTGCAGTTCCAGTGCTACCTGATGAATGTAGTCGTAAATTTAATCCGGCTATCAGACGCAAATTATTCATTAGTTACTATCTTTTATTTTATCTCCTCTGTATCTGTGTTCAGACGGATGGGCTGAAGTCAACTATAATGAACGGGGAAACATCAGTTAAGTTTATTTAAGCAAACAGCCACTTTAAAACTACCCAATGGTGTAATTCATTTGAAATATTGTCTTCCAGATTGTGTTTAAGGTATTGCTGGTATTGGTTACTTTTTAAACCATGTTTGAATATATGTGCTTGGTGTGTGAAACTGTAATCTCAGGATATTGCTATTGTATCTGTACTGTGGGACGAACTAAAACGCAACAGTACCATGAGATGTATGTTGCTTTTGACAGACTGTAACCTCAGTTAAATATATTTTAGGGGCAAAGTTGTTTACGCATACATATTACATTTTTATTTTTATGTTTTTAATGCCATGTGTTATTCATGTTTATCCAGCTGGTAATGTAACTCCTGTTTCCTTTGTTGCCTCAGCATATTTACTTGCAAAATATTTGTACTGGTTCATGGCGTATAGAAAAAGAGTAGAAGTACCATTATCTTTGATTGTTGAATAAAATGTTTTCTGTGAGTTATCTTTGCAACAGTCTTGTTCTTCATCAAATACAGATGGAACACATTCTGTAAAATGCGCCAGACATTGTTTTTTTCTTCAGAAAATAAAGATCATTTTAACTTTAAAACTCTTTCACTTCATTTTATATTCCGGAAAATATGAATGTACACTTATTTTTTACTTTCCAAAATTGTAATTATTACAAACATGATTCAGGTTACCACGCCACACACTTAAAATTACCGCTTCAAAAAAACCCGACGGAAACGCGTCAGCAGTCGCTCGTTCCACGTCATCACTGGGCGACAGTTTATGCTAGTGACCATGGCGCTCTATTTGATGCGTAGTTTAAAATAGGTTTTTAGCGTTTTTCTCGTAGCTTCGGGGAGATGAGCATGGACCTGACGTTCCTCGGGACCGGTTCGGCCTACCCGTCCCCCCACCGCGGCGCGTCGGCGCTGGTGCTGCGGGCGGAAGGGGAGTGTTGGCTGTTTGACTGCGGCGAAGGGACCCAGACCCAACTGATGAAGAGCCAAATCAGAGCAGGCGAGTCCGGCGCTTCAACGCTGCCCCGAATATTAATACTAAAAACGAACTCTTCATGATATCGTCAAAAAAAAATAGAACTCATGGGGTTTTCATGTAATTTACTTATTTTTTTCACTCTACTGGATGAAAATTGTGCTCTGACTACAAGTTAATGTCATAATGTGGAAGAACTACATTCAGAAATGTACCTGCGTGAAAGTATGCGTGTCGTGTCTCCTCACCAGGTCGAATCACAAAGGTCTTCATCTCCCACTTGCACGGAGACCACCTGTTTGGTCTCCCTGGTCTTCTGTGCACTGTGAGCCTCAACACCAACCCGGACGCCCAGCAGAGCCTGAAGTGCGTGGACATCTACGGGCCCCGGGGCCTCCGACACTTCCTCAGGGTGACGCTGGGCCTCACGGGCTCACAGCTGCTCTTCCCGTACGCAGGCAGGTCCAAATGGATAAGAGCATGCTGCTCTTATGTGTGTGTGTGTGTGTGTGTGTGTGTGAGGGGGGGGGGGGCAGGACACACACAGAATCACATATTTCAGAGAACTTACTTCTCGTCTTCCCTTTGTGTTATTCTCTCTAGCCATTCTTTGCTACATTATTGTATTATATACTTGATTCTAACATCCTCTTCCTCTGAACATTTCTATTATTTCTGTCTCTGTAGTCCATGAGCTGGAACCCACATCGGATCAGAGTCCGGAGGAGGGCCAGCTCAGCCTGGAGGTGTGTGACTCCTTTTGTTGTTATTTCTGTGTGATGATAAATCACACCCTATTTCTCTATTTAGAGCAAAGCCCGACACATTGTTTCTAGGGATGGGCTGATATTATATATATATATATATATATATATATATATATATATATATATATATTGGCAGTACTAGATATTTCTCCCATAACAAGGGGGTCCTTGTGATCGCTAATGTTTTGTGTGTCTTCAGATGACGGCGGCTTGTGGACCTCTGCACCCACAGGAGCAGCCGGGCACGACGGTCTCCCTGGATGTCTCCAGCGACTGTTACTTCCTCTTTGAGGACAAGAAGTTTATGGTCAAGGCCTTCAGGCTGTTTCACCGCATCCCCTCATTTGGCTTCTGCGTTCAGGAGCACGATCGCCCTGGGAAACTGAAGACGGATCTCCTGAAGGAGCTCGGTATACGCGTCTTCTGTCTGTTTTTAGTTACTACTGCTGTACTTTCGGGCTTGTCCCGTGAGGCGTCGGCACAAATCCATGTTCTCCACTTCACCCTGTCCTTTGCATCGTCCTCCCCAACACCAGCCACTCTCATGTCCTCCCTCACTACGTCCATGTATCTTCTCCTGGGTCGTCCTCTAGTCCTGTTCCCTGGCAGCTCCATCCTCAGTATTCTTCTACTGATAAAGTCCCTGTCTCTTCTCTGGACATGTCCAAACCATTGAAGTCTGGTCTCTCTGACCTTGTCTCCAAAACGTCCACCCTTCACTGTCCCTCTTATTGTCTCATTTCTAATCCTGTCCAACCTGGTCACTCCCAAGGAGAACCTCAGCATCTTCAAAGGCTTTCTATAGAATCTAGATCTACAAAGACACAATGCAGCTCCCTCTGACCTTCCCTGTACTTCTCCATTGCTAGCCTCAACGCTAACATAGCGTTGAGGCAATGATGTATATTTTAAGTTGATATTAATGCATTTTGATGACTGCATTATACAAGTGACAGTATTCCAGGTCTTGAATGTGACGGCAGGAAATATGGCACAAACATTTAATCCTGATTTTTACAGATTCTTAGAAACTTCTCGTCATGTTTGTGAATCATGTGTGCTGTTTTGTCCCCCCAGGCCTGAAATCGGGACCGCTTTATGGGAGGCTGAAAGCTGGAGAGGCTGTGACTCTGTCCAGCGGGCGTGTGATTCTGCCCCATGAGGTGCTGGAAGAAGCTACTCCCGGGAGGAAAGTCTGCATTTTAGGGGACTGCAGCGCTGTTCTCGGGGAAGCACCGCTGGCCTTGTGCAGCGGAGCGGACATTCTGGTTCACGAGGCCACCCTCGGAAACCAGCACAGGGACAAAGCGGTGGATCACGGACACAGCACGCCCGGGATGGCGGCGGCGGTTGCTCGGGCATGCTGCGTACGGAGGCTGGTGCTGTACCACTTCAGTCAGAGGTACAAACCCTGCTCCCTGCAGAAGGACGAGGACGAGGACAGCGCCTCGGAGCTCAAGAGACAGGCCGAAGATGCTCTGCAGGACAGCGGCATCGAAGTGACTCTCGCTGAGGACTTTCTGGTTTTGCCCGTTCTTCTCAGAAGATGAAGGCAGTGAACTGCTGGTTTGCTTTGGCTTCAGCCCATCTGAAGTAAAAACGGGTGTTTGTTAAATGTGCCTCTCGTATTGTGTGGATTTTAGCGAGCATTTTGTTTACTTGGCTGTTTAAATAATTTATATTCCAGTGGTTTAAAATAAAGGATATTTGCAATTTTTCTGTGAACATTTTTACATTTAACATTTTTGCATGACAAAAAAAAAAAAGTGATCAGATTAGAACTTTTTCCAGAGCTTTATTTCTGGATCTGTACACAAGGTATTAAAGTACAACAGAAAATACAAAATGTTTAACAAAAGAGGAAAAACTCAATAGTTATGTACAATTCTTATAAACAATAAAGATAGCATGAACATTTCTCATAGTGACATATTTGATTGTCTATTTCTGGATATACATTATTCAGTTTTGTAGGTTTTTATTCACAACGGTGTTTGTTTTCTTCAAAGGACTTCAGAGTTCTCTTTTTCAAAACCACAATTTTTTTTTTCTTTTCCTTTTTCCAACTTAGACACAATACAAAATATAAACTAAATTTGTTTAGTGCTTGCTTGCTGCACACACAAGTCTCATATCGGAGATACCAATAAAATCACATTTTCCAGAGTTCACAGGGTGGTGGAAAAACCTACTTCTACTTAACGGCCTTTACATTCTGACAGTTTAAGTCTTTGTACCAACCACAGTTGAAATAAATATCACTGCACTGCTAAAGCTCGAGCTCAGAGGACCTACTGCATTCTGCACATCGCATCAAAACAAACTAGCTCTCCGCATTCAGCGCAGCAGCCGTCCCGTCACCATCAAGACGAAGACATGGAAAAATATTTTTTTTTATCACGGTAAGATGAGCATCTTTTACACACGGCCGCAAGGTTTGAATGTAAATTTGCTACTCTGAGTGATCAATACGTCTTCGGGTAAAGCCGTTATCACTGGTACACACTTGAGAATGGGCCACGGCATGCAAGCGTGCTTTCAGGCGTGTCCTTGGGGGGGATCATGGTTTTTCTAAAGCGAGAAAGAAATTCAAACACCAAACTTAACCGGTTAAAATGTAAAACTAAATATCTGTACATATCTACAAATTATTGCCTTTTGACAAGGAACCAACTTAAAATATTTGTATTAATACAGATTCACAAGTGTCAGAGGTCAGTTAATAGACTTTTAAAGGCTATTTGCTAATTATTTACATGAAACACAGATGTGAATGTTCTGATGTTTGGGCTACATGATCAAACTTAAGTGATTATTTTTATAGGCATGGTTCATGTCTGTACACACATGATGAATTACAAGATCTATGGACATAAAACACGCTGTACCCCTGAAAATAAACTAATTATTCATAGTACAATGCATAGATAAATTAAGTAAACACTTCTACTGCATCCAATCAACTGACAATGACCCGCTAAACATTTTTACAATTCACAATATGGACTTCAGTCAATAGATAATGGCTCCATTTCTGCTACTAGTCTCCAAAACAGCTCAACTAGATCATACAAGGCATTCTCTAGTCAGTACAGGTCAGACAATAGTTAAAACACGATAAAGAATAGAGTGGCTTTAAATAAGGAGATAATACTGCTAGCAGGTTTACCCGAGCTTCCCGAGTGGTCTGGTCTGGAAATGGCATTCATTCTAATTGGGTCATTCATTTAGAGGAATTTTATCTTATTTTTATAAGATATTCTTATAAGAACGCGTGCCGAATAGAAGGATGATGAAAGTGTCGGATCGGAGGCGGTTAGAAAGAAATAAAAAACGGCAAACATTCACTTGTTCCAGTTTGGCAACTTTGAACAGTTTAAAAAAACATAGAAAGAAACAAAGCAGCGGACACACGACGGACCAGCTTCCACAGGAAACACAACAAGCAAACCAAACTGGAAGGCTTTAGCAGCTGAAGCCACGACAATCCCTCGTTTCCGAGCTAATCTCCGTGCTATTGTAGTGTTGCTCTTCATCAAATGTCTACGCCAGGTTGATTCAGGGGCAAATGAAAGCATTTGCACCGCCCTGGTTAGCAGAAGGTACCTGTAAACCAAACACTAATAAAAACAAAAATAAAGTACCACTTCAAGCAACGGACAAGCAAATAAGTAATAACGCTAGAGGCAGAAGACAAAACCGTTTGTGGCAGCTGGAAAGAATGGCAGGATAATAACTTTGTAGCTCTGAAGATGTTGAGGAAGCTCCACAACTCTCCTACTGCAGTCTCTGGGCACCCCCCACCCCCCCCCCCCACCCCCACCCCCCGCTGTACATGGACGTTACACATCCCAAGACTGCAAACAGAAATTAAATAAATGGCTATATAAACTCTTGAGAGAAATCAAGATCTTAGTTCTATATGATAGACATCACTGATGTCATATTACAAAAAATAAAAAACATGAAAACAAAGGATAGTCATATATATATATATATGTGTATGTAATAGAATTTAAACAAATCGGATTCTGCAGTGAGGTCAGTCTTATGTACATTTGGGATCAAAGGGAAGAAGTCAAGGACGATCACTCTGACTGAAGTGCTGCCGCGTGCTGCGCGTGGTGCCGTGAATGTGCTCCCAGAAACCCGTTGGCTTCGCCGCTGCCCGTCAAGCTCCCAAAGTCTGTGACGGACACCGCCATTTTGGCGCCGGTGATCCGGTGGTGGTGTGCCGTTGTCCGTCGCGCTTCAAATTCCACGCCGAGGTTGCCCACGGACACGTCACTGATAAAGGAGTCGGGCAGGGCCATCTTGAGTCTCTTGGAGGGCCGCTCGCAGTCCTTACCGACACACACGCCTCCTAGCTGGCCGAGGTCAGAGTGGTAGAACCCGGCGTCCAGCATGTTGAGGCAGTCGGGGTCCGAGCCGTTAGGAGGGAACCCGAGGGATTCGCCGTGGTTCAGGGAGCCACGGTGGAGACCGTCCAGTGGAGGAAAGCTGTAGGAATCCAGGCAGCCGACCTCTGCAGGGCTGCACACTGTGGCCACGCTGTTGGTCAACGCTGCGAGGACGTCACAGAGTAAAGATCATTACGAGATCATTACACCCCCCCACCCCCCCCCTGACTGTGTCCATTACTGACCTGTGAGATCGCTAGCAGTGATGGAGTTGAGCAGGCTGAGCTGTTGATCCGTGGTGGCCTCCAGCCGCCCTCCTCCGCCTCCTCCTGAACAAACGGAGGAGGAACTGTCCACTGCCAGTCCCTCCGCCTCATCCACCAGCCTGTCCATCAGGTCGCTGGATACGAGGAACGACGATTTCAATTCATGCCCAAATGAAATCATCTCCTGCTTGTCGTTTCAAAAACCCGAGCTACTCACGTCACGCCAGGATAGCTGCTGTACTTTTTCTTCCCGAAGCGATTCTGCTGCACGAAGAAGTCAAATCGCTCCGACTTTTTCCACATGTAGTAAAACGACACGCATTCCGCAACTGTCCGCGTTGGGACCTGAGGAAAAACGACCGCGGCCTTATCACAGTGCCGATTCATGTTTGTGTAACAGGGAATCCCAGCAAGGCCAGAATTAAGACTCACTTTATGCTTCTGTATGAGGTGGAAGTTCTTGTCGTACATCTGTAGTGCGTGTTCAAAGTTCTTGCATTCCTCTTCTGACCACGGCGGGGATTGTTCTGAAACACAAAGGCCAAAATCGCATTCAATAGACCGGTTGGTGCAAACGTCCACCAACCGGCATGCAAACGACAGAATAATCCCGACAAGGATCACAACCAGGCGGACATTTTCAGATTTCTGATAACGGTAAGGGTTTCAATGAAGAGTTTGGCAAGAGAGACATTTTGAATATAAAGTTCTGAATGCCGCCAGCGTTTCTTTGCTCACCCTTTGAGGATTTAACTCGGCTGCAGTATCTCTCTAGTGCTTCTCGGATGTTGTAGCTGCACTTGAGGAGCTCATTCAATGCCTTTGTGGAAAGAGTGGGACGATCAAGAATGAGCAATGGTCAAACTAAACCATACGTACCGAATGCAATGTAATCTGAAGCATCGAGGGTTAACAGCCGCACAATGTGGGAATTTACGTCATCGGGGGGGGGGGTCATCATTGTGATACAACAGAAAGATGCGACTGACCTGTTCGTCGTCTCGAACATGCATCCCTGATTTGTCACATCCTGGTTTTTCATCCGTTGTCCGTGACGATACTTCAGACAGAAAGGTCCTGACCTTGTTTTCTGTCAACGCGCCTGGGCTCCACAACAACTCGTCGTCATCGTCGTAGACTGCATAACCAGGAGCAGCGCATTAGGAGCAGCCAACTTGTGTGAGTGATCTTGTCTTTATATGAATTGTATGCGAGACACACAAGATAAAATGTGGCAACAGTCACCTCTCTCCCCGTCTTTGTAGTGACAGATGCATGGAGGAACCTCTGCCTGGTACTGCGTTCCCACCATTATCTCCTATAATAAAAAAAGAAGTCAACAACGGCCACGTTTGGAAAACCAGGTTCTACTCAAATGAAGCTTTATTCAGGAAATGATTATTTCTCAACATGTTCGAAAATGAAATATTTCCAGTACCTTTCGAGAGTCCTCTGGGCTGGGGCCGTCTTCATCACACTCCGACTCTTTATCACCGTCAGAGATCGCATTAGCTAAAGAAAGAAAGAAACAACAACAACAAATTAATACTGAGGATGCAAACAAACGCTTCAACATTTTAGTTTTGAAACAATTAAGTTGAAAAGACAGAAAATTAATCTCCAACAATTGTACAATACTGAGAACCAATTTCTTTCCTTTCCTTCTAATTTAATATTTTAGTTTTCACCAGCTCGAGACTCAAGTGGGACAGAAATCAGCCGTAACTTGTCAATACACACGATGTATTGGCATTAATGATGATCTTAATTCTCATGATATTCTAAAATGTAAAAACATTTAGTTTGCCGTCCTTTGGTGAATGAAAGCTGGCGGGAAAAATGATTCATGAAAAACCACTCGGGGTGGAAATCTATGATAAATCCATGTTATAATACTACCATGATGTTACAGTGTATGAAAATGATTCATTATGTGTTAAGATTGCTGTAACAGATGAAAATGTCATATAAAAAAATGCAAGAAAAACTAAATTTACAGTATATTTATACCAGTAGAATAGAGTCACAGAAAATAAATGAGGGTGAAGAGATAAACCTACAAATATAGGTACCGTATATGTAAAAATATCAAACACTGCAACAGCAACAACCAGAATCTCAACTTGTTCCATGACTGCAGCCGGAGATTGTGACGCTCGCGTACCCGCTGGCAGTGTTTGTAAGCGTCACAAGAGACAACAGTCCTTTTCTGTGGCACAACACTCAAGCAACAATTAACTGTGTTGCACTCGGAGCTTAAAGACAATGAAGGCGTGTGACCAACATGACAACATGTCTTAATGTTCCTCACAGGCGTGTCAAAAATATATATAACGCACGAGCTCGGCCCAGGAACGAATTATTCTCGTATGTCAAAGTATTACTGTAATCTATTTTAGCAATAATTCTTTGTTTATGTTAACGTGTG
This sequence comes from Brachionichthys hirsutus, assembly GCF_040956055.1. NCBI lineage: Eukaryota > Metazoa > Chordata > Actinopteri > Lophiiformes > Brachionichthyidae > Brachionichthys > Brachionichthys hirsutus. Next base: position 5,830,630 of record NC_090900.1, on the reverse strand, counting down.
TATAATTAAGTACAGTACTTGAACAGGTAAGGTAAGAAGATCAAATGCCAAATGTGGCCACTTTTCTTAAGCTTCTTAAGCTATAAATAAGAAGTACACGTAACCTGTCACTTACATCGAAGTGTTCTTGGAAAGAAATCTGTCGCTTCATGGGAGGTGACAGAAGGGGTCAGATCATCAGCTGAAGACTGGGTCTCCTCCTCATAGTCCCCAGACAGCAGGTCTTTGGCAATTTCCTCCTGGGGAGAAATAATGATATCCTTGTTTTACTTGGGAAGGTGAGAGATGATGAATATCTAAATTTCATAGCAAAGATAAACAGATCTCCTTCTGACTTTTCACAAACGTATTTCCTGCATAACAGGAATTATTTACCTTGTCCAAAGTCATGTCAGGCAACTCATCAGTCAGATCTCCAGAGGAACTATCTATACTGGAGCCTGCAGAGGCCTCATAACGATAGATGGCCAGCAGTTCTTCTAAAGGCATGTTCCCCTCCTGATATGAAAAAGAGCAAAGTTACATTTAGATTTTCTTTACTTGGGGGGGAAAGGAGAAACACGTTCCTCATGATGTTGAAATGCTATTTTATTTACATGCATATTTCCTCCAAATATTAACTTGGCATAATACATTTGAGATTTTAATTCAGTAATTAGTTACTGAACCTTTAATGAAGGTCACACAACCAACAGAGTGTTATAATACGCATATTTTGGAAGTTATATCAACATGAATATTAGCATCTCTGCTGCATTACGACAACAGTGCCCTCTAGTTTCTACTCTAACCACATTCAAATATATTATATGAATAAATGCATACTAATTAAATAGTTTAGTCAACACATAAACTAATTAATGTGTTAAAGCTTTCACTAGGTAACAGACTTTCATTTTACCTTCTCCAGATCTGCAATCTCAGAGCGGAAATTCCTCCCTCCTTCGAGAGATTCTTCTTCCTCCAGAGTCCGCTCGTCATCACACTCATGAACTAACATTTCTGCTGTTGGGTCAAAGTCATGATCCTCTGATGACAAAGAGCCAACTGAGACAGGGCAGAGAGAACAATGATGGGTCAGTATCATCAAACAAATCCTAAAGATTCATGCGTGTAACTATACAGACACACAGCTGCAATGGGAATAGCAGCAACTATGTGGAAGCTGGCTTTACACATTGAAAAACAGGAACGTTTCAGCAATGTATATACAGTATACAGCTACATGTAAGAATATACTTCGTTAACTGTTGATACCATTAGTTGAATTATAGTAAAATAAATACCTGGACTTGAACTCCCGAGGGAAGCCTGGAAAAAGAAAAAGCAGAAATGAGCACGGTAAACATGGATGAGTCTATGCAGACGCTTTCAATTTTACATTTTTAATTAGGTGGACGAAGAAAGAAAACTTTCGTAATTTGTATAATGGCCACGGAAAATAATAGTGAGAAGCCACATTTACCGTTAACCTTAAAGTCACCTGAAAAGGTGGCTAATTCACCGTTAGCCGCGGCTAAACTTTGCATTCTGTGGAGGCTAGTTAGCAAACTATGCTCTTAAAAGCGTGGAATTGGTGTGATCCATTTCGCAGGGGATGATCGCAGTAAAATGGAGAAATAAGTCAAGGAGGGAGCACGATTTACGCAGTGTCGGCTTCTGTAACAGTGAGCTAGCCAGGGAGCTAGCCTGTTAGCGCTGTGCATTCAAAATTGTAAACATTAATTTCGCATACATGGCACAACAAACCCAACACTTGTATGAACTTTGCAATTTAACTGCCGGTGATTCTTCATAAAATAAAAAAACTCAATGCCCATTCACAAGACAGACGATTTATTTCCTCTAACTAGCAAGCTAGCGTTAAATTTACGTATCAATTTACACAGCCGATACACTAAAGCAGCTGAGAGCGAAGGCGCAGCGGCCTTGTAGTGAAGGATCAGTCCAGACATTCAAGTATATTCTTGAGGAATAAAAATGGTAATTATGCCACCAAAGACAATATACACAAGGCAAAAACTATTATGTATTTAATCGATAACATTAAAATGAAAAATATACCACAATTATCTTAGAAATATCGATTTAAGATCGTTTGCTTCTCCCCTGTTTTCGCTCTTACCTCCGCCATATTGGTACCTTTAGCTCATGGGCTCGTTCTAGCGCAGTACCCGGATGAGCCTTCTGAGCCAATCAGAGGTCCAGGTGACAGTCGGAGTCGTGACGTGCTCAAACCATCCACCGATCAGCGTAACGGGATAACACACGATAAATCTACTGTACAACGAACAAAAATCGAATTCAGTCACAAATACATAATACATTTCAATATGTTGGAATTGAGCCTAAAATTCCATCTTCAAATATATCTAAATACATCCCAGCTGAAGTCCCGTCATCATGAACGTCGTCTATCGCAGCTATGACGTCAATGCCCTGCGTCATCGCGATTCGTGATTCTGTTACACTGTATTCCTGCTTCCTTTAAAGCAGTAGCTGCTCTAAAGACCAAACAGTGATCTTCATTCAAATTTTAAATGAACTATTATTGTGATGACAGTCATGAAAAAGTCTTTAAATAAAGTATTTGTTGATAATCACCCATTGCTGCTGATCACTGTAATATCTATATCCATGACCTAAATTATTTGTTATTCTATGAATCACTGGTGAATGCTTTTAAAGCTTTGTGTCAGTAAGAAATTAACTATTTATTTACGGTACTTGTACACCATTCTATTGCACCAAACCATTACTTTGACTTGAAATGTGTTGTTTTCAGTGGCTCTGAGAGGTGGTCATCTGGCCCAGAGCGTATACACTATACACAATACACTATACACTATACAATTTTCTATTGAAATAGAATTTAAGGTGATCGTGAAGGTTGGCCAGCTTCTCCACTGCATACAGTGATATCTATGTTGCATATTTTATTGTGGAGTCAGGGGAATATGTTTAAACTTGTTGTGGAAAGCAAAATATTTATGCTTCAGAAAAACAGAATTCCCTGTAAGGCGTAGGAAGAGCAGCATGGGCTTTATTTAGAGAGCTCTCCAAACAAATGAGTCACTGTTTTGAGGCAACTCAGAAGGACATCGCTCCACAGGCGAAATCATTTCTGATCAGGAACATATGTTTGCTTTATTTTTAATATACGGTAAAAGTTGAACAACTGCAGATTCCTCACAAAAGTTTTGGGGTTTTCTTATTCTGCTTCTGTTACCAAGTAGCTGTGTACTGTTTCTGCCATTCTACTGGTTGGATGTTCATGTGCAGCGGTGCAATGACGGTGTACTAGTAATACGATAAGAGCTCTTGCTATCATTCTCTCTATTTTGCCATTTTTTCTTCGGCCAATTTATGACAAGATTACCATTTGACAGTCAATTTGAACCTCACTTTTACAGAACAACCTAGTTAGGCAGACATGTGCACGAAATCCGTCAGACGGACAACCCATCCTTTGACGTAGTTTGTGGGGAGAGTGGTGACAAAAGGTCACGATCCATTGTTCTTGTGTGAAAAAGGATGCGGCTGACCGGATTGGGCACACACCTACTTTTGTTAATGTGCTAATAGAGGAAATGAAGGCTTTATCATTCTAACCACCACATAATATAATTTATATTGCACTTAGATTAGTTCAATATCACAGCAGAGGGTAACAATCTTGGAAACAACTTGTGCTGTTGATATTAGCTGTGGACGGTGTCAGAATGTCAGTAAATCCTTCTTTAACTCTACAGGCCAGCACATAAAAGGAGTGTAAACTGACTGACATTGGTAAAACACTTCACCCTTCAGAAGCAATTAAAAGCACTAAAAGCACTGATGCTGGAAGCCCAAATTGCAGGACTACAATCACATTAAAAAAAATCTTATTTTGATTTAACATAAAAATATATGTAATCCAATTCACACTGTTGGAAAAAAAGTGGACTCAACAAGGAAAATTTGAAACTAGGCTCGCTGTCACACACCGCCACCAGGGGGCGGTGTGTGACAGCTTTATATTCCAATGACTCAGCTTTACCCATGTTTTCCATTCCCTCTGCTCCAAACACCACCTTCAGTCATGCTGCAGTAATGAATACATGAGCACAATCTTTAGTTGTGATGATATTGTTGGGTGAATTACGTCAAACTCCAACAGATGCAGCAATGCTGATTTATATGTGTTTACCATGTAAAGTATATTTATCCCCAAGCAGGGATCATTAAACAGTCAGCAGCTGTGGAGCCAACCATGTGGTGTCAACAAACCTTTCAGGAGGACTTAGTCAGCTTAAAGTTTATATTTCAAATGAGTGGTACTAACAAGATGTTGGTCCGTATCTGTGTAGGTTCGCAATCATCGAGGTCATGGGAGTCCTGAGGGATTTTTTCTATTTTGAAGACTTAAAAAAAAAAAGAGGTATCATTATGATACCTGTGGCAGTAATACACATTTTATTCTAAATTACATGAAATCAATCAGCTGCAACAGTGAAAAAAGGGACGTTTTTGTGCAGCATCCCATGAAGTTGCATGAAAATTACTTTAATTCTGCCTTTGTGAGCTGGAACACAGACATCTCCAGGCAGGTGGAGATTCGTCAGGTCACCTCGGGTAATGCTGGGGTTGGGGAGACATGCAATAACCAAGAGTTTGAGAATTAGCAGTCCCCTGGCAGCGGGGGGGGGGGGAATAAATGTGATTGGATGGATGGAGAGATGGAGACAGAGTTCATACTCAGAGTCAGAAATGTTATAAAAGTCATGTCTTCGAACGTTAACGCTGTCTGTGCCCTGTTCCTTTTTCTTACATACCGGTACTTGAAACTCTGTGCAGCGAGAGCCCACTTCAAGGCGTTCGTGTGTAGGCACTGCAATTTCCTCTGTTTCTGTAGTCAGACGCAGCATGCGTAGGTGTTTGTATATATCCGTAACTTGCGTCATGATACGTACTCACGTATTTTATGTGCTTTCTTTGAATACCTTTATTAAATAGAAGCTGGAAATGACTGCATTTGCAAAGATGGAGCAACGTAAACACTTGAAAGCTGTTTAGAAAGAAGCTGTGTTTCCAAATAATGCAAATTCCTTTAATTGAAATTTGCTAACTCTCAGCAATTGTAAAAAGCAGCGGCATAGATTTACGATATTAAATCCATGTGACAAATGTTTTTTTTGATGCGTCTCTGGAAAGGCTCATACATGTAAGAGACTGTCAGCAAGAGCCGGAGGGTATTTCGCTGTATCCTTCAAAAAGTATCTAGCACCCATGACAGTTCACAAAGCCACTTGTTGTGGCAGCAGCAGTGAAGGTCCTCAGCAGGTTAGGCAGGAAGTTCGGCTCTAACGCGCCTTTGATTCAAGTACTATTGAGAGCATGCAAGTGATGAGCAACGCACCAAATGTGAAGGATCGAGGAAACATCTGTGCTGCCATGGATAAAAGGCTTGTCATGGCAAGACGTGGGTGATTCCGTCTCCATGGTAACACTTTGTGAGCAGAAGATGCTGGCTGGGGACTGAAAACTTGGGAAATTCTCACATCTTTGGTTACACATGCATTCAGATGTCACATACTCAACACCCACAGAGACATTCTGACAGTTGCTACATCTCAGTAGTATGGGCTCCATGAAGACATTAACTCAAAAAAAAAGTGTAATAATAATAGCTTAATTATTAATGTTTAAGTGTGTGACAGGTTTAATGATTCAATTATTTATTGGATTTCTCCTCGCTGACTTTGTATATTTTCTAACAAGATCAGTTCCTCCTTGTCCTTTGTTCGTTGGTTTGTCAGCAGGATTTGCACAATAGATGTTTAACGCCAGTACACATCTACAAACTGTTTAAAATATATTTGTTCTTCATTTCTCTTTTGAGAAACTCTTCGTTCAGTGTGTTTCTTTGCAGGACGTCTCTCTGGTGGATAAGCTGAGGTCTCCCTCGTTGAACTGACCTCTTATTTTGCAGGTGATGCGCCCTCTGTGAGTTATGAGGATTACATCAACCCATCTGCGGACCTTATGCCTTGAAGCTCAGTGAGCAATTGCGTGCATGAGTACCTGAAAGTAACATCTGCTCACTGATTTGCTCACACACTCGTGAGTTTAACCCCCAACACTCCTCCTCACACTTCACCAAAAGCTGTAATTTTCTTTAATGAATATGCATGAAGAATTGATATCGTCCACGAAAACACTGAAATCCCAGCCTGGTCTTGCTGATGCTCCTTGCTGCAGGTTGGAGTTTTAGTGTGAACGAGAAGTTGGGAAGTCTTGACTTCAGCTGTCAAGCTTGTCTCTGCCAAAGGGACAAATCCTGCTATGAAACATACAGCACCTGGACTCTCATTTAGTACTATGTAGTGAATTGTTAATAACTGTGTGTGTTTTTTAAAGATATGCTACTCTCTGGTGATAATCATTCTATAAGGTTTTAGTGTTTGGAATCCACACACATTGAAAATGAGAGAAGAGACCCACGTTTGAGATTCGAGCCCCTCTTTAGAGACACCGTTAACACAACCCACCTCTGTGCCGCCGCTATATACCCGACTTCCCTTGCTGGGAGGAGAAACCAGGTGGCATAACCGATTGTTGACCTGCAATGACACGAACGTCTCAGAGACAACCTGTGAACAGGACACTTGACATAGCAACCAGGCATAGAGAAAAGCTTTATATAGTATATACACAATATTGAGGAAACAAATCCTAAATAGATGTATCTGGTAGCTGAATATATATATATATATATATACACGCACATATATATTTGTGGAACACACTATAGAATGAATACTTTAATAGATTCTTTAAATGTTAATGTATGCTCACATTTCCAGCAATGTAAGAATCTCATGGCTGCAAGATCAATGGAACAGGAAGCAGCTCATGAGAGGAGCAAGGACCTGCGAGGCCAACAAAAGGTTCCAGGCATTTGGCTCATCGGTTACAGTTCTGTTCCAAGATGTATTTCATTTTGTCTCCAACATCTGCTCTGTAAATTAGTTGTACCATGTTCTATCCTAAGAGGAAAACATATATATATATATATATATATACACAGAAACATAGTTTTTTAAGTTCAGTTTCAGTGACACCACATCCTGTTCTGAATTATTACCTCCACCGAGACGGAGGTAATGGAATCGCCGTCGTTTGTTTGTCCGTCCATCTGTCTGTTAGCAAGACGGCTCAAAACGTTTTGGATGGATCTTGAGGAAATGTTCAGGGAATGTTACCAGGAATAGGTGATTAAACGGTTTTCCTAAAGGAGACTGGGCTTTGATTCTTTCGGGGAGTCAATTTATTTGACCAAAAAAACCTAGAAAAGACATTACATTTTACTGTAACAACAAATATTCCTGTCAGAACCTCACCTGATGTTGCAATATCCTCTCAGTAATTCATTTGTGCATGTGAATCTTACACACAGGGAGGGCAGGTAAGCCTTTGTCTCCAAGAGGAAAGCAAACGTGCTCTTAGTTTCATCCCATAATCCCAAGGGCCATCCTCACATCGGAGAGCGGCATCCTGAACTCCGGCTGAGGGGAGGCAGGAAGGAAGAGGCTGTGTGTAAATGCCACATTGTGCTGTGTATTTAAGTGTAAGTGGCTGTGTGTGTTTAGGCCTTCAAAACCTCTTTACTTCACAGTGCTGGGAACAGCTGCAGGCAGCGCTTCCTGCGTTTCCACAGGAAACAAGATGGCCGAGTGTGGGAGGCCTGGAACAATAGTGTGAAAGCCAGCACCACCCAGGTTAAGGGATGAGGTTGCTCTCAATCAGAGGCCAGATAGGTGAGAAGAGCAAGGCCTCCTCGCTGCTGCAAGAGCCATGTGTGTTAGAACACCTCCTCTGGCCTTTGTGTAGAATTCAAAGCAGCCAGAACAGTGTCCTTGGCGGGTAGGAAGCAATGTGTGCTGCAGGCGTCACACTAATCTTTTTATAATGTGATAAAATGTTTAGAAATTCTTAACAGGTATATCTGCATAAAAGATCAGAGTAGAGCAATAACAATTAATAGAAAAAAAGAAATAAAATAACTATAAAGAGATTTCAGGCTGCCAACAATAGTACGCTCCTGAGCATTCTCACGTTTCAGAACTAATCTTCACAGTGAGGAGGATGTTTACCGCGGCTTTGTTTGGCTTTTACCGACGCTATATTTAGTTTCTTCGAGATAAAACAATTTCCTTTCAGCCCGTTTTCTGTCCTCTGTGGATAAGGAACTGATTTTCCTATGACTATAGCAACTCATTCTAAAATAGTGGCCATCCCATCCCTATTTTTTTTAAAGTTCTAATTCTAATGCTTTATTTGCAGCACTGTGTTAGTGACTGAGGCAGTGAAAGATTTAAGACAATGGAAGTCTTGAAATGTGAGCTAAATGCTACTCCACCAGAAATTGTTTTACAGTAAAAATAAAACAAAAAAACAATTCCAACCCAAGTGCCTGTAAGGTTTGCAGCTTATGTCTTTAAAAATAGACAGGTGCTGAAGGCCAATTCAGATGAACACAACACATTTTTTATTTGCCACACTTCAAACATTGTTATTATTGAGTTAGTATTAAAAAAATATTTTAAGACTGAACATATTTTCTGATATACTCTTTTAGAGATTCCCTTTCCTGGTTCCTTAAGCCTAAATCCCCCAAGAGATACTAAACTGGCTATATTCACACTGGGAGCCACTATTGCAAAGAAAATCTATTTCGTCACCCAGTTTCTGTCTTTTCTGTTTAACCAAATGTAAAATAGAACGTCAATCTTTCAAAGATTGACAGGTGAATAGAGATATGTTCTCTATCTCTTATCTGCACAGCAAAACTCTCCCCCTGCCCTGTCAGACAATTTTGTGAGGGAAATAATGAAACAGCACAGATCACAGCTGCACCGTCTCAGCTGAGGGGACACAATACTCCAAGTGAAGAAAAACTTCTAGACATTTTTCCATCCCCTTATCGCAGTTAGCAGATGCCGTTCACTTCCAGACACACACCTGTGAATATAGACAATGTTCTTTGCACAACTGGCCTCCCATTCAGCCCTAACACGATAATGATGAAAGGCAGCCGAACGAGTTTAGATAACTGTGATTTGAAATTAGTGAATGGAAAAGCAGTGAAATGTGTCACTGTGAAGATATGAGAAAAATTACTGCAGGCTACTTTCAAGTCAAATTCACATTACTTTCTCTTTTTTATTTTTTTCAAGTCATTGAGCAATCCAAATCCTACAGTAGTTCAAATGGCAGCAATTTAAGTAAATTTTAGTAAAATGTACATGAAACATCCTAATTTTAAGGAAAGGTTTTCAAAAAGCCTGGATTTCATCCTTTAATGATAACTTATCTTACACAGAAAACTGCAGCCAGATGGCCAGAACTTCAAAGCTTACACTCGGCGGCTAGAACTAATTACTGGAAGATAAAATTAGATCCCACTGTTCTCTTGTAAAGCTCCATTCTAAATCAGTTTCACAGTGCTTCTAGCCAGAAATAGAAAACATCACAGTATCCACAATCAGACCCAATTAATCACTATTGATTTCAGATTTCAATAAACCAGCAAGCACAAGACTGTGCTGATGTGAAATCTGGATGTCATCAGTTAACTATATTAATAATCTATTAATACGTCCATTAAGTGATAATGGGAATCCCCCCCCTCCCCTCTCATAGTGTTGATTGCTCCAGGAACAATGTCAATGATGTTCAAACTGCCTCAGAGCTCTCTTTCGAGAAGACCAGCTTCCTTTGACCCGTTACCTTATAGAGCCCTGAGCCAGCATTTGGAAGCAGGAGCTGAAGGTAGGTCAGCCCCGCCCAGCCTGAGACCAACAAGGGAGAGCGCAAAACTGACAAAAGACAAGCAGAGTGGGAAAACCAGCAGGAAATACACACAACATTCCTATACTGTCGAATACCAACATTTTTAATTAAGCTATTTTACCTTAAAAAAACACACATCTTTTACAAAGATGCAGACACGACATTTCTGTACAACACTCACTAAACTAAAACATTCACATTCCTGTAATTAATTAGGCTTCCTCTCCACGTCACCCTCCGGAGGAGCTGCTTTCCCCTCTACGACCATCCATATGTTTCCTTTAAGGAAGGATGCCATCACACCTCCTCCGCCCTGAAGGTTCCACCCTTTCCTCACTTAATGGCCCAGTAAAGTTCAGCAATGACGCGTGGACAGAGTGTGCAGCATTAATAATGCTCAGTGCAGAGTTCAAAGGACAAAGTGTGCAGATTTCAGATGTACAGGCTTTAGAGTGCATGGACACTGCACATGCATTGTGTGTGTGTGTGTGTGTGTGTGTGTGTAAGGAACCATGGTATTATTAAAAGCAAATTACCTCTGAGGCGCCGAGGCATTTTAGTTACAAGACAACAATTCTCACTAGGATTATTTTAACATAATTTGTAAAGCATAATTGCATTTTTTTTCTACTAAGCTGTAATAGTTCAGGGACATGGTGATTTAAAGGAGTATGTGCATTTGTGTGTGATGATTCCACTTGTTACATATTAATTAGCAGATAACATTCTTATTTGTCAACATTCTCATTTGAATGAAAATGATTGCAAAGTGGGGAAGCTGTCTTTTATGCAGTTTCTAAACATGGATGGATGAACCTCATAGTTGCAAAAGTTAAGCACGGGCGGCACCGTCCACCCACACAGGGCATCAATATCGATGTGGATCCGTTTGTGACTCACCAATAAAAAAAATTGAGATCTCTGACTCAGGGGAAAGAGTAGGACGAGTGCGAAATGTTGGTCTGTTCTGACAGAGAGAGGAGTGGATGTGTTTCCAGAGAGCACATAAGCTCCGTGAATCATCGCTGGAATCCCTTAAACACCGCCTCCTCCTGAACGTCTTCAGAGGAAGCCTCCCGCACCGAGAGCGGATGGGATGACCTCCGGCAAGGGGAACAGTGGAAAATCAGGATGTCTGGAAATGAAAAAGGCGTGGATGAAGCTGGAGTCGCTAATATCAAGAAGAGCCAGAACCCCTAATTGTTGTAAATCACCTATCGAGGCTTCGGTCCATTTCCGCTTCAGAGCCATTCAAATTAATGCATCGAGCGTTCTTTTTCTCAGAGTGAAACTAATTCACAGGGAGAAATGGGTTTGAATGCAAGCAGCTTAAACACATTTCTCCTTAGTAAAGAATGTGCTGTGCCCCGTTTTAAAACCAAAGCACCCCACCCCTTATTTTTGAAGTATGACATAATTACATTTCTGGCATAGTTTGTGTATTACTCCATAATGAGGCTGATTTTTCACACATGCGTGGGAATGCCCCCAAGAATGCGACTTGGCTTGCACAACCAGCCTGCGTGTGAATGCGTAGGCGCCAGACACACACACACACACACACACACCTGTGTGTCTTTGTAACGTGCTAGACATTTGGTAGACCCTTTCATATCATTGCAAGAGTTGACCAAATGTGACACCAGAAGATCGGTGTGAGATTGACGACACCGTGAAGCATTACAGCCCTATTTGCAAGAAGCATATTCTACATGGACTGGCTGCACAAAACTAAAAAGGAATTCAATGAAATAACAGTCAAATGGAATTCCAATCATCAGTGTAAAAGTGACGTAACCTTCTGACTAAGTAGCATCAGATTGCTTTTTGAAGGAGCTTCAGGTGAGGTTATCCGGAACTGAATTCCATTGTGAGGAGAGGAAATCACCTTCGCATGGCCCGCCGCCCGACGCTAGTGTCACTCCACTGGTATGACAGCAGTCAGTGGCGTCGCATTCTAAAGGCAGCAGGAATTATGCACCCTTCTCTGATTCACACGATCTGCCCAAAATAAGTCACACTTCACGACAAACGACATGCGCAGTCACACCTTTTATCTTACCATACCTTGGAGTTTAAAAAGGATGAGGCGTGTTACAGGAAGTAAAAAAAAAAAAGTAGTTTCATATTTTAGGCTGATGCAACACACAAACAAGACTCGCATTGAATTCACTCTGATTCTGTAATCCCAAAGCAGAAGGAGGTAGAGAAACATGATCTAATAAGTTCTTGTGCAGCACATGCTGTGTGGTTAAGCGGTTTAGGAAATGCTGTACTATGAAGCGATTTTAAAGTAACATTTAGACGCTGTTCTAACTGGAATATCTTTCCAACGACTCCAAATCTGTGCGATTTACAAGCTGCACCTTTTGTACGCACAGCGGTGGGGTGGTTCAAGGACCATGTTGCAATGTTGACCATGTCTTTACTGACAACACCCCATTAAAAGAATGCGCCTTTTTAAAGTTCCAATTTTCAATGTATGATGCTCATCTTCGTGCAACCCCTCCGTCAACCACAAAGGTTTCATCGGGGTGGGTAGGCAGATTCCTCACAAGTGCCCGTTTGCTCACTAGATACCAGTCATTTTGACAACTGTAGATCCCTAGATATCATTCTTTATTCAAAATTCAAAAGAACCTAACCCTAATCAGGTATATGTCATCCAGTGTAGTCCTTTTTAAAACTGTTTTGTTGCATTAAACCTGGAAAACAATGGATGAGGTAAGTCTTAAAAGCAAAAAAAAAATATTAGAAAAATCTCTACGATGTTGAACACAGAGGAAGGGGCGGAGCTTTCAGGCCTTGGTTCCCACTGACTGTGTGCAGCTGTAGGAGCTAAACAATAATGTGAAACAAACAGTGAAAGTGAATCAACATGACCATTTCCCTGGGGAAGTGACAGGATATGATGTGTCAGCCTGTTTCTGCAGAAAGATAAAAGAAACTGTCCTTGATTCATATCAATATTTCTGTACACAACACAGGTGACCACAGGCCATTTTAATGTCCAATGGGTTGCTAGGACATTTTAGATGCATTCATAGGATGGCACCTTACAGCACAAAAAAAAACAGGTCACAATACTTGCAAAAACATTAGCAAATGTTTGCATGCTAACACACTGCTGTCATCATTTTCAACAAGGCATGCTAACTCATTTTGCAGTTTTGTTGCTGCATACATGCTTTACTGTCTTCTTGAGGGAGAGTAGTCAGAACAGACAGGAATAATGAGACAGTGCTTATATCACACCAGCATAATAGATGACCAGTAATTACACCCACAGTGACTACAGTCAAATAGTTAAAATGCAACAGTGGTAAATACAAGTATCATTCATGTGTGTGTGTGTGTGGGGGGGGGGGGGGGGGGGGGGGCACAATAGCGAGAGAGAGAGAGAGAGAGAGAGAGAGAGCAATGTTCTTGGCATTCAACAATGAAGTGTGAGAATTTTCACTGTCACAACCTGTTCTTGCTCCATTTTCTACAGTCTATCACACTCCATCCATCCATCCATGAGTCCCTTTTCTGTTTATTGTCTATTTGTGTTAGCAGCAGGACAACAAGAGCTCCAAATGTCTCCCCTCACCAGCATCAGTCTTCAGCCGACGCGCTACGGATACATACCGTAATTCCTCCAGCGAGGTCCACCCTGAGCTTAAACTAGTTCATTGTCTTTGAAAAGTCATTTTTATCAACACATAGTGATCCAAGTTGGTTATAAACATGTATATATACATGCACACCAGTATAGTCTTACATGTAATATCCATTATACATCTGCTCTGCATATCTTTTCTAACATTCAATGATTATAAAATGAGTGAAGTGAGCCTCTTTACCCTCAAGACGTCTGGCTTCCGTCTCTGTTTGCAAAGCTCCATACGTCCTCATTAAAACACAGCGCACAGAGTCCAGCTATAGCTTGACAACACGGGCCCTGTGGTCGGTGGGTGAAAGTTCACCACATGAGAAAGTCTTTGGTTCCTTTGTGGACCACTGACAGTCCAACTGGCTGCCAAAGATACTAAAATACTGCATTAAAAGATTCTGACCTTTAAACAACCTCCTGTGTCGTTTCCACACAAATCAAAAAGACCTGGAGAAGGACAAAGCACAGAGAGGATGACCTTTCTTAGACAAACTGCAAATTGTAAAGAACAGGGCAATCTTTTCATGCTCTAAGAAGAGTCAGCAGTGATTCTGACAGTTTAGCAGCCTGAGATTACTCGTTGCTCCTTTTGAATGAGAGGACAGCAGCTAGCGAGGGAAGCGGGTGGGAGCACCAGGCAATGTGTAGTGTATCTGTGTATATCCAGAGCATTAGAGGATAGCAATGCAATGACAATGTGCGGCACTTTTAATAAAATTCTGTGACCGAATCACTTGTCACTGAATTTTCTCCATAAACACAGCCAAGTTGACATGAATTATTTAACCTTTTTATTTCTGTACCCAAAAGACATACTGAGCAAGTGTGTCACATGACTGTTTTCCTATGGCCAGAGAGAGAGAGAGAGAATAATCGGCAGCAATTCTAAAATTTACCTTCATTATGGATGCACAAACATTTAAACCCTGATTACCAGTTGCGGCTCCTTTCAAATCTCTCAAAGAGGCAGTTTTTGCTACTACTAGATAACTAGCATTACATTGCGCTTCATTTTTCACGTTACCTTTCGTACGGATTAGCAGGGGTGCACAGTCAGGAGAGGCAAAATACACAAATGCTTAGGGATGCCTAAAAACTTTGGGAAAGGTGGTCACACTACTCCTATCAGAATAGTTTGTAATGATAAATACCAATAAAACTCAAATGAAGCTGGATATCATTAATTGGGACACTTCTACATGAGTACTTGCACGGGGGGGTGGGGGGGTGTTTATTAAGCCTGCTGAAAAGAGAACAAGGCAAGGATTCGAAATAAGGGCAGAGAAGAGCCACTGCCTGCCTTTTTCCTCCACTGTCAGACAATAGACAATAATTGTATATGTTTAATTCCATTCAGTGCAGTGATAAGAACTGTTGCCTTATTAAAGGGTACAAAAGGCATCCTCCCACATCCTAGAAACCTGCAGCTGATTCGCTGACTGTAAGCTGTCCGTAAATGTAAATAGTTGGTTGTATTTCCATGTGTTGATCCTATAATGAACCGCCGACTTTAAGCCCAGTGTCAGCGGAGATGGGGTCCAGTTCCCCCCGGGGACCCTGCGCAGGATAAGTGGTTTGAGAAAATGGATGGAAGATTCATTTTCACGTTGAAATGCTGTGGTGACAGCGGCAGCAGTGACTCATGGAAGCAGGGGAGGCTGCGGTTGGCAGAGGTGACCTTGAAAAAAAAAACAGCAGCTTGATGCATGATCCGTATACGTGTTATTGACACGACGACAGGAGCCGTGCTGAACCTGAGTTATTACCATCTAAAAGCGTCGGCCCTGTGGTGTGACTTACATCGGCGGAGTCTGTCATTGCGACCTTTACAGTAATGCATGCAGGATGGTATTTGATTCAGATGAGGGCTGTAATATCCCGAGCCTTTTAGTCTAATAACACCGTGAATCAGGCATTTGAGGGTGGATTTCTGCATAATTCTGCCCTCTGAGTTCTCTTGGTGCTGCAATTGATATCTCTCATGTTAAGACTTGCACTCCGCAGACTTTGGCCCTCTGACACTGCGTCGCTCTATATACGAAAGGTCTGAACATCATCCATGGCTTCATGTTGGGGAATTCAAGTAAAACTCAATCCCCTCTCAGGATCAAAGTGTAAAGCTTTTGCTTTCAATGGTCGTATTTGAGAAGAACATGCATAACAGGAACAGAGACACCAGTTTCTTTACCAACTAAAGCCTCAATTCACCACGATGGCCACGGGTCACCGACTACACCTGCTCGGCCCAAGCCAAGAAGCCCAAGAGCTCAGGACCTTCAAAGTGAAAGACTCTTTTGATTTTGACATTATTTGCACAGTGCACACTTGAGCTTGAGAAACCCTGTAACAAAAAGCAAAATATATTTGTTCAGGTTGGTATTTTCTCATAGCCTGACTGTGCTTTTTCACACCTTGATGTATTTCAGATGTGTTTGAGCAAAAACATGCTGGCAGCACCTGATAAATATTTTCAAACATAAAAAAAAAAAAAAAAAAAACTCATAGTTTTATCACAATTTAAAAGAGAGCAGCAGAGAGGACTAGGGCGATGCCAGACTCCGATAGTAATCAATCACTACGCCACCGGGGGAGGGGGGGGGGGGCGTCAGTGGTTAATGGTTTTTCATTTGAAAGCTTCATCTGGAGCATAAGAAAGCTCTCAACCAACAGATGGAGATGAGAGGGAAGCTTTGAAGTGTTTAATGCTTCTCCTGGGTTGCGTAATAGACAGAGCGATGAAAGGTGCATCGTGGAGCAAAATGACAAGAAGCATTTGACGGAATACGGAATGGCTGTAACTGGTCTTCTTTCAAAAGACGCTCTCATGGTTGTCCATATTAGAAAAAAAACAAGTGTATTTGGAATATGGTAGGCCACACACACCGTCTATTGTCGGGGTGTACACCAGGGCTCTGTAACATCAGGAGGTGTGATGTACAACGCAACAGTTAGCATAGGAGGTGTTATATTTCACCGTCCCCCCCCCCCGTCTCGCAGTCATTTCCTGTACTTGTTCTTCAAATAACAGACTTCCCGTTGCTGCGGATCAAAGTCCCACAGGGAAGGTTGCAAACTCCGAACACATTGCTACGTCGTCAAACAGGCATTCGAGCAGCTTGCTAGCTTCCGAGGTGTCACAGAGGTGGAACAAACTCAGAGCCCATTACGCCCTCGTTGCATTCAAACAGACGTCGAGATGAAATAAAGCTGCGGCAGGCGTCCGAATGAGGCTTTAGGGCTGTGCTGCTGAAAATCCAACCAACCAGCAGAGTTCTATCAAATGTTATGAGGCCAGATTGCTTTTGTATTAGGTGCACGTTTCACACCTGCAATTTTGCTTCGGATTAAACCAAAGAAGTCTGAGACATTTCAGACCGAAAGATGCTGGTTTGAATACGTCTAAAGAATCAGTTTGAAACGCAACATTTCACTTCTTCAACCCCCCCCCCCAGAGCAGTCTCAACATTTAAGGATTTCTTTCTGCTTTCCCCTCCCTGTGCTTTCCTCTCACCCTACCCCCCTTGGTCATTTTCTTCTCCCTTTATAACTACGTCTCCTCAATCTCTCGCCCTGTCTCTGTGTCCTGTGCACATTAGTATTCTGTTCATTCCCAGTCAGTCTAAGCAGGGCGGGAGAGACTGTCTGCTCCTCTGGGTCGAACCCACTGCAATGAAACGCCCCAGTATTCACAGAGCTTTATTCATCAGTGTGTAATCACTCAAACACACACACACCATCCAAAATCATGCAATCTCTCTCGCTCCCGTTTTTGTGTGCTGCAAAGTTTCCTGCTGCTGTACTTGCGAGCTGTCCCTGAATGCCTTTGGTGCTGACAGGTCTCATCAGAGCTGTAATGCAGCCTCGCTCTCTCTTTTTATGCCCTGATAAGTCTTAGAGAGACGCTGCTCATCAGTACCCAGCACGACATGATGCCGCGCCGAACAGCACGACCAAGCACGGCACGACATCTGGAAAAATTACAACCACTCACGCCTTTTTTAGTTATCAGGAAGCAATACCGAATCGTGTCACAGAAAGTGCTATTCAGACCATTCCACAGTGATTTCCACGTGAAATCCCCACAAACACTGATTCCTGGAGGATTGAGCCACACTGTGATGCTCAATTATCTGCTGCGATGTTCAAATGTTCAGCAGAGCACAATATGCTGCTTCTTACTTCAATGCCAACTTAAACAAATTAGGACGCTCCTGCTGCTGCTCGGGAAACGTCACCACTTCATTGTTGCTGCGGCAGCCCAGCCCAGCCCAGCCCCCCATGGTTTTTCACGCTCTCGCAATCGGGCCACAACAAAAGAGAACGACTCTGAGACGCGAAAGAACAGCCCGGAGGAATGGATTGGTGTTGTCACTGAGATCGGACTTAGTGTGTGAACATCCAGTACTAACACACACACACACACACACTGCCCAAGGCTCAATCTTTCAAATTCCAGATCTGCCACCACACAAAATGTGCAAATCTCAGTCGGCTCAGTCGTCTAAAAATCACTTTCAGAGAATCCTCATAGAATCACACAAATAGACAGCCGTCTACCGTCACTTTAACGCCGGAATATAACTACTGTCCCTCGAACAATTAGAGCTGAAGAACGGTTGATTTGCCCTATTTGATTGCACCAGTCTGTTTGCAAGACAACTGGAAAAGTTGTGAAACTGATTGAAGTTTTGGAGGGACATCCGGTCGTGGTTGGCGTTTCTTGATTGAAATCGACAAGTGATGTATCAACAACTGATCTTTGCTTCAGCGTCTGACAAACAGTTTAGGAATTCATTCTTGCTTTAACTCTGGCTTTCATTTTTGCAATATTTGTCAGACATGCCCAGACAGCTTCTGTGGCTGCAGCTCAGTCAAATTGAGTCTTGAGAGGGAATTAGTACAATACACACAGTACACACAGTACACACATCACAAACCAGATAGCATCTATCCCAGCGCATTAGGCGCTCATAGAAACCGATATCCATAATTAAGACAAACAACCCCTTAGTTTACAATCTATGATTAAATCTCATGAAGTTAATTAATATTTAATCATTTTATAGCCAAGGACATCCTTATGGACAGCCATAAACAAACTACAGCAAATTAATAAATCCCATATATACTATGTCTGTGTACCATCACCCTAATCTCTGTTAAGATAGCAATGATTGACTGCTAAAATATAAGGAAATATTAAACTTGGATTCTGAAGAAAATACCCAATATATCTGACTACCGCTGCGTCACTAAATATCGAGCGCTGTTTTAGAAGGCAACAAACATTCATTATCACACGACATTGCCAAAGTAACTGAATCCTCCCATTAATTTGCAACCTCAGAAGTTCTGTTTGCTTTTGTTGCTTTCATTATTTACTCAATCTCTGCCTTTTTATGTGTTTTCTTCTGAGGAAATCTTTTTCCCATTCATAATTGACAGTAATTCTGAACAGGAAGTGGTCTCAAGAGACTGCATAGTCCTGCCAAGGCCCACAAATCACTTTTAGTACCGGTAAATTTAAACCTGCATCTAAATCCCAATAAATCCATTTCCTTTTTCTGTATTCCTGCTGACACTAACAAAACCTCCTTGGCCATATTAATCACTTGTGTGCATTATTTCTTATATATAAACCAGTATATAGTTCAGTCTATTTTCAACATAAGTGCAACGTGTGCAAACAACTAATTCACGCATCACACATCACTGAACTGTGAACACAGCATGAATGTCTTTTCACCATGGTAACAAGGTTAGGTTCAGGCCGGGCGTGAGTTTTATACCAATGTTAAATTTTATGTAAATGGCTGGTGCAGTTCAACATACAAAAGCTATAGTTCAACCAACAATAGTAATAAAAAACAAAAATGAAAATCAAGGAGAAACACCATTTTTGTTATTCTGCTAAAGACTAATCTGCACCTGTTGAGGAAGCCCAAGACAATGTGGCAAAGAGAGGTCGTCCATCAGCTCTGAGCCCTTTGCATCTCTCTCACCCTGCTCTGTGTTTCCTGTTGTGCAGGAAATCCGGCAAACTCTGCTCCACCCACTGGTTGGAGGGTAAACACAGCATGGGGCAGAAAGATAGAGAACAATTGCAAATGATCAAGAGAGTTGTCTGAACTAAAGTCAAACTTTGATTTATTAATTGATGATTAAAGTGGGTCAAAACCAAACAATATTATTAAACTCTGCCCTCAGAAGAAGGTTCTTTGCTGCTGCAAATTTCTATTGTAAGAGGTTAGCAGTTGCTCGTCAACTCAGGATGCAGGCTGGAAGGAAAATAACTATTTGGAAGAATTTAGGCAGCAGGAAACCTTGTGCTTAGACAGCTAGCTCTTTCCTGCTGGAAGGAAGGCGTTTTCACTTACGCATTCAGGGATCTGCAGCTGCAAGCCCTTTTATGTTCCACCCACAATCCATGGTACAAGCAAGTGGAGCAAATGCATGCTTTTAATGAACACACACTTGTTTGAAGAATATATGAATTCTATATTACATTTATGATATATATATATTTTTTTCTAGTGCTTGCTTTTGCTGTCTGGACTGGAGTAAAATGTTTGTGTGTTTGATAATCTGTAAAAACACATAATCTCATGTATTTTGAAATACTTCAATCCCATGATGCCTCTGGCAGTGAGGTGTGAAAGGCTGAGGCTGGGAAACAGTCCACCGCCTATGAGTTTGATGTGAATCATATGATCTCATTTTGTTCGTTTCATTGTTGAGCTAACCCAGCTCGTAACTTCAGACACATGTACTTCTATGCATGGAATCTCAGAAACATTATCGCCCTGTGTTTTTAACAGCAAACAGAACGATGAGGTACTGCACCTCTTTTACTCAACGGCGGTAGATATGCAGGTGGTGATTGCCCAAATATAAAAAAGTGTCTTCCTCGTTCTTGACATGGGACATTTGGAGCACGATGTGCTCTCAGGCATGTCTGGGCTTGTCCACAAAACGCACCGGTGTACACATTTGTACCTTTGAAGGATAGACAAGGAGAATGTTTTCTCACACTCTTATCTAGCTGTTGATAGCTGGAGTTTATATGCCAGATGTTGTAGACTTTATTTAATAAAATCATGAGGCTGATAATGAACAGAACTCCCTCGTTCTAGTTTCTACAACCGTTTACTCTAAATCAAGTCTGTGTGTGAGTGTGTGTTCATCCATCAACACGATCATTACTGTGCGTATACACTCTACTATTACCATCTATATTATTACCTGCACCAGTGAGAGTAGGAGGAGGCATTTAAAAAAATTCCTTGACATATTTTGATGACATTTTAATGTGGGGTTGATCTTGAAAGTATTTGGGTGGATCTTTGGAATCGCTCACACAACACTTAAATGCCACAAAAGATTAAATCAAGCCTCTCAAAACCAAAATAGAAAAATATTTAAAACATGTGACTCTCCACAACTCTGGGTAATTCCATCAAGGTACAAAGTAAGAACCTGATCTGCGAGGTAATTAGAAGTTTGAGTCATGTAAAGCTGAGTTTAATCTAAATGCCTTATGTGAAGGGGGCTACAGCAAGGACCAACAGCTATCAGATAAGTTGTTTAACTACCGGTAATAAAATATACCCATTGAACATACATGGAAGAATAAAATGTAAAAATATATACAATTATATACACAAGTCTCACAACATCCAGTGACTTGGAAATCATCCGTAAGTCTGTTGTTTACAGGGGATGAATGTCTTTGAACCTGGAGAAGAAAAAATGCGGGGAAAACCTGAAAACCCACGAACATAAGAGGAAACACGGAAGCATTTACACCTACTGAGCCCTGGAGCTGCAGTGAGCCTTTTCAAATACACATGACGCTACAGACATTAATAGGTTTTAGTCAAGCATAAGCAACTGCAGGTGGGCTCTTAGCTGACGCACGCACAGATGCACAGACAAAGCTTAGAACTACATGCAGGTGTCGCATCAGTGAGTCAAGTTGCTTGTTTGCTTTGCTGCATTTAGCCGAGGTCGTCAGAGGTGAGCTCATGAGAGTGAGCGAGAACTATGGAAGTAAAGCCATGCCATCGGAGTTGGAATGTGAATTTCCAACACTGAATTTTGTCAGCATCGAAATTCATATTCGAACTCCGATGGCACAGATTTACTTCCATAGAGAAACCCCATGTTATTTGTCATGGAGAGTAAGGTAATGTAACGGCCACTCGGCATGTCCTGAAATGTAGTTAACAAAAAACCTCGTGCACCTAGATGGAAAAAGAGAAAAGCACAATACTTAAATTTGAGCTTTTATTTATTTATTTATTTATTCGTCTATTGAATAATAACTGTAATATTATTTGATGCATTGTATAATTTTCAAAGACGATAAGATAAATAGGTTGCATGTAGTTTCATTATAGCGGCGTTACTCCATTGGTACGGGGGCTTTGTCTGGTGGCCTTTGTGTATTTGTTTGCTAAAGCCTGAGTTGAGTTCAACAAGGAGCTCCCTATTGGATTATGTCACTTGCAGCAAATTATTATTTTAATTATTTGTGCATTTATGATTCACAGGGGGAAAAACAACAACAACAACAACTCACAAACATAATGTCCATTGTTTTTTTTCTATCATTAATATTTGACGAGAGGAGTCATGGCTGAATCTGATTTCTCTTTGGAGACAATGCATTACTTATATGGGTCATTCATCTGAATGACGTCAGCAATGTCACTAACATGTTGCTGGATTTAGTTTGTCTCTGTATACCATAGATGTCTTCTGTGTTGTTCTTTCAGATTTCCTTTATTTTCTCCCACAGGCTCGATTTAACTGTAGGGATTTGTAAGGCTGCTAATTAGCTTGCTTCTTCTCACTCACTTTCTTTCAGAGATTACAGTCCACCTCCTCGTTCTACTTCCCACCTCTATTATTTTTGCCTATTGTTCCCGTCAAATCTGTCTTGTCAAACAGAGGATGTCCAGTAGGATGTATTCCTTTTCACTTCCCCCTGAAGGAATACAAACAGTGACAACAGTCCTGCTACAGCGTGAAAAGAAAATGACACTACAGTTTTTCAGCAGTCCGTCGTGTCAAAACGTCGACAAACAGCTCATTCAACAAAATTCTTATAATCTATGAAAAATCTATAAAAGATTTAACCAATCACAATTTTTGACTGATCACTTACTTATTACTTATCACACATATTATAAGGTCATTGTCATTTTTTGGATAAAGTTTTCTCTGGGTAGACACTTCCTGCTGATATCTGGGGTAACAACAAGGGAAGTTGCTAGTGCAAACTGAAAAGATAGTAGATAATAATAATAATAATAATAATAATAATAATAATAATAATAATAGTAAATTATTGTTGTTATATTTGAAAAATTATAATAATTCAGATTTTAAATGTGGAATGAGTCAAATGTGTGTTTAATATACTATGTATATATTTATATATATTAACAGAGGAAGTGTGCGCACAATACAGGATGACTCACAGAAAGCAGTCAAATTAAATGCAGTTGGGTGTCTATGCTAGGACTGGGATGTGACTACCAGTTGCCATGGATACAGTGTGTGTGTGTGTGTATGCGTGTGTGTCCCACTCAGCTCAAAGGGAGAGCAAGTGGAAACTGCTGATCTATTATGAGAGATGATGCATTGATTGGCTCGTTGATGGGACTCTCAGACAAACTGCCAGAAACGCTGCCCGACCACAGAAACCTCATGTCTGGCAGGTTACCTTTTTCATGATGGAGGGAGAGATCTTGATGAGTGATAGAGCCCGGGCACATAAAGAGACAGGAACATGTTGACAGACAGACGCGACTGAAGCGAAGCTGCCGTCTGCATTAAAAATGAGACAGCCCCTCAGTCATTTAGTCATTCTTAAAGCAGTTTTAGCAGTGCAGCAAGAAGTGGTTGTTGGTTCTTACATTCACTATGTCCATTTAACTGCTGGGGATACACATAACAACATGTGATAACAACTATCTTGTGTGGTTCCATGATTAAATCATGAAGGAGAAAAATGGATGTTTGTCTGCCACACAAAACACCCAGTCAAACTCGCAATGTGTCAACAGTAGCTGCTTTGAAAATGTTTTTGTGAATGCATATTATGAAATGCCAACACTTTGCAGCGTCATCTAAGAGTTGGTCCCTCTGTGGAAATTAATCTCTATGCAGCTCCTCCATTCTTCACTATGGGCCATTCATCTGCCCTCACATAGGTCCAGTGCATTCTGGGAAAACAGCAATTTGGAAATGGCCTTTAACATTTACCAGATGAAGGCTTGCCGCTGTGTGAAATGCCAAAGAGCCAGAGGTTATATCATAGACTTTTCAGTTACTATCTATGTTTCTGATCAAACTTTAGACAGTAGTCTGATCTATCTATCTATCTATCTATCTATCTATCTATCTATCTATCTATCTATCTATCTATCTATCTATCTATCTATCTATCTATCCATGATGCCTTGTGCTTTCTTCGTCATGCATTTCATGCCTTGCTAGGTGTTCAGACAGATTAAATACTTGAGAATGAGTCACCAGCAATGGCCATTCATGCTCAATAGTATTTAAGTGATGCTTTCTCGTTGCTCCTGCGATTTCCTGAAATTACCGCTCTTTAAAGGCCCTGACTGAAAAGAGAACCTTTTGGATTGCTTTTGGTTTATTCATGGGTCAAGCGTGCTCCCGCGGCAGAGAGTAAATTACAAAACACGGAAATGACATTGAATTTAAACCGTGAGCTTTTGTTACTCATAATCCTTTTTGTCCATTTGGGATATTAGCGTGTGGCATATTGTCAATTGCTCTAGTTCACACAGAGGTCACATGTTTCATATAGCATCCTATATAGCCACAAGCTCTGACTCAAGTAGCTCATATGAACCTAATTCTGTCTGCATGCTATAAAGCTGGAACTGTTTGTAAATGGTTAACATGAAAATATCCAAATTAAACTCAAATAAACCCCCAAAATTCGAATCATTATTGAAATATTTGGCCCTCATTTTTCTGATTAAGTGTATAGACCCCCACTACTTAACTGTAAGGAGAACATTGCGTGCCATACTAACTCGCTGCATGCAACCTACGTCACAGTGATTTCTGCAAAAGCACTGTCGTGTGCAGTGGATGAGCGTCAGAGCTGCGGATTTCTTTTTTGTTCAGTTTCTATAAAATAGGAAAAAAATAACAAAAAACAAGTGCCCTGCAGCCTCCTCCAGCAACTAAAGAAAGAATGCGACTTCCTCAAAAATGGGATGTATAATGAATGGCCTGCTGACTTTCATTATTAGAACATCCCACTTGTTGTGTGTGGGTGGCCTTCGGACAAAAAAAACTATAGAGAAGAAACAGAGAAATAGTCTGCAGGGGCTTCCACAGCAATGAAAATCAGCTTTAGGCTTTTTATTAGCCATCACAAGAAACACAAGTCTTATACTGATACTAGAACGTAAAATGTCCAGCATTAACAAACATGTTCTCTCATCAGTCCAGTAATTAGGCCAGATCTGACTCTCCACTAAAGATCAATAACAGTATCAGTTTGATTCATAATTCCATACATCAGAATGCCTTTGGAATCAACAGCAAAGCTTGTCTGCATGAGGAATTTGAGCTTTTGGAATGCATTTCAACAACATCCCACAGCATCAACCACCCTGTCCTGTCATTACGACGTATTAGTTCAGCAGGTGATCGTTGAAATGCACGGCTTGGACATAATTACTGTTCAAGCCCTTCTTTGGTATACTTCCGACAAAAGGGAAATCACATTCCATCCATACCAGCCTATGAATGAGCGGGTTTGGTTCCCATGCTCAGGCTCCTCTGTGAGGTTTCGACTTGTCTGAGCATCATCGAGGCTGTAGTTAGTCATGTGTTATAAGTTCTATTCTAACTATGGCTGGGAGCTGAAATTTTAACAATCAGCTTCAGCAGCTCTAAATAATATTTACAGCGGGACTTTCTTACGGGGCTTTCAATTAAATAAATGTTTGCTATGAAACAAAAAAACAACTTGAAGAAATGTCTTGTTTTAGCAGGTTATAATCTACGATTCCGTCACTAACTATGGGAAGCATGTGGCTCAGAGTTGCTTTCGTGTCCCTAAATGTAGATACAAGGCAGGATCTGTGACGTGTATTTAAATGCAAGCCTGCCTGGTGGAGGGCAGAAACATGAGAAGCTTGTAAGGAGTGTTTCTATCCTGTGACTGACAATAAAGATGGACAAAGCAACTCTCACACACACACACACACACACACACTTCTTAAATATTTGAAAGCACTTAATTGGTTAGCCTGCAGAAATACAGTCGATACTGAAGGCTTGTGTGTGCAGCAGGGAAACGGCCGAAGGCGCACTCTTCCCATCTATACCTCTCCAGTACATCTGTTTTTGTCCACAGAGTGGGAGGAGGAGTTCTGACATTTGGCATGCAAAGGCCTTTTAATCCCCCCCCCCCCCCCCCCCCCCAAGTGCTTCCCAGTGAGTGCATGTATCAGAGCAGGTTTTTATTTGTGTGTGTGTGTTTTGTTTTATTCCTTCCGGCAGAATGTGCGTATCACTTGTAATACCAGACTGACTCACTCGTCTGCCTGGAGAGAACTTGCTGCTAGAAGTTGAGAAATCATGTTCACCGTTGTCACTGCAGTTTAGATTCAATCCGGAGCTAAGCCTGACAGACATTTTTTTCTTTCTCCTGTCAGTGTGGCATAACAGAGGAGCAGACTTGTGTGGGTGAAGTGTCATGGCTGTGTTTTTTTTTTCCCAGATGACAGTGACACTCAGAACATTGAGTGAACTTGCAGTCTTTGTTGTTTGAATCCCACGGGGTTTCCCCAATTAGTTCATGTCCTCGCTTGCTTACACAGACGCATAGAACGTTCCCGTGAGGCCAACAACGTTGATCACCTTACATTTGCTGACGCACAGACCTGACCTGAATTGCCGCTTACACCAGACATCACTGGGAAATGTTTTCACATGTGTAGCCACTTCAATCTGACACCTTCCCTCAGCTTGCTTGGTTAAATCCATTGCAGCCATTTGAATGAGATGCTCACTTCTGTCTTGGGATAAAAACACCCACAAGAGCCCCCCCCCCCCCAAAAAAAGCTTCACATGACCAATAAAATCTATTTCTGTCTGACTTCAGCTTCCAATCCAGGGGCCATTAGTGTCAAAATACACACACTCGGACCAGGAGGTGCCTCCATGAATAATTCCTGTGGGCTACTTCCGCTTTAGCTTCAGTCTGTGTGGGTATGTTTATGCATCAGCCATTCATTATTGAACTCTGAAGTGCACAGATATTCTGAGTGAATCTCTACAGGGATGACTCAGTATCCACGCCCCCCCGCACCCCGCCCCAGCATTACATAAGCAACGAAGGCAAAGGGGTGTTCAACAGACAGCTGGATGACAATATTCACTTTGAGGACAGAAAGGCTGCAGCAGAAGAAGTCAATTGGTAGTAGCGAAAAGATAGGACTTACAATTTTATAAGGACGTCACAACATGAACTCCAGCTTCCTGCGAAGAAAAAAAAAAGTGTCAGATGCGTTTCACGCAGCCTCCATTCATTTCCGACTGCCTCCAACGTATTTAGTGGCTGCTTGTTGCCATGGTTACGGCCAGCGAACGTTCAAAGATGTCCAAGAATGGGTGTAGACATGTGACCCTACAAGCTCTGACGCGATCGCCGTCACAGTTGGACCAAGTGTGTCATTTCGTCAGTCTGCATCTCCAGCTAGGATTTGTTTGTTTGTTTATCTGTTCATCTCATTTGTATATAAAGCCATATGGCGGTGTGTGTGTGTGCGTGTGTGTGTGTGCGTGTTTGTGTGTTTCACCTTTGCCATCCTCGATTTTTGAGAAACAGAGTGTAATTAACTTGACTGTAAGCGTGCTGGCTATCACGCAACCATCTCCCATTCTGTGCTCATTTCCTGTTTGGATCCTGGTTACAGCTCAGATGTGTGTAGTTCAGTTTAATTTAACTCTCGACATGCTGGTCAGTGCATGAACTCTACTTATTACATCCTTAAAAAACAAACAAGTTCACAAAATAGATGACTTTTAAGAAAGAAAGAAAGAAAGGCATCTATTTTGAGAGAAATTATGAAAGCAGCAAAACACCCAACAGTTTTATATAAATAGACAAAGACTTTCTTTTAAAATAGAAAAAGCTTTTTTATTAAATAAATAAATACTGAACTTTTCTTACACAATAATTTATTGAGGACATTTTCTTTCATGGTGATAATGCCCCACCTAACAATCACAGTTTGAAATATTATTGTGAAATACAGCCTCTCACACACACACGCGTGCGCACACACACACACACACTTGGTGAATTCACAAATGTTAGTAGATCCTTGCCGAGCTGGCTGTGACATTCACTGTACATCATTTACACTATTTCACAGTCTTGCTCCGCTTCCATTCAGAGCAACATTTTATGGATCGTCTCTATAAAACCTTAAATATATCCACACACATCCCAGCTGGTGCCAGCCCAGCACTCGTCTTCACTTCTAAAATAGCCCTCCCTTTCTGCCGATCATGATCATTCACACCAACATACTCCGACAGCCTCAGTCAATTCTCTCCTCTATCAACCGACATACAAATCAGCCCTTTACCAAACATGGTCTTTGCTACATTTCATCTCCCCTTCCCCCAGTCTGCCGAGTCACGTAGCTGCATCACTGTAGGAATCTCATTAAATTTCTCAAAAAGTGTCGTCCTCAAACTCATCCTTCCCACGCACATCCTTGCGAATGCCAAGTCTGCTGCGTCACAACGCGTTTTAGCTGCATCTCTGCAGCAGCATGTTTAAGGAGTACACCATCCGATCACGGAGGTCGCTGGGACAGCCCGACGTCAGCAGGGACCTGAGCGCGAAGGTTTTAGAGACGCGGTCCTCGTTGATGTATGTCAGCATGTATTCGTCCTTCTGGCAGCAGAGGATGATCTTGGTGTGGTCGTGGTAAAAGTTGATCTGTGGGAGGTAAAGATTGGTTTATTCTCCATTCTCCTCCTTTTGAACAACGTTCATCGGAGCATGCCCAGCAACGGCGGTGCTGTTGGTGCGTGTTTACCTGGAAGGTGCCGTCGTTAAAGAGCATCATGAGGGCGCGGTCGGACTTTAGCCACTGCAGCAGGTAAAGTCTGGGCATGTGTGCATCCGTCATACTACCAAGGTCCCCGCCCTGAGAAACAAAATGAGCAGCACATTAGGAAGCAGGCTGGGACATGAAGGTCGCCATTTCGTCAAGAGGTAGACTGACGCATGAGATCGAGGGAGATATGGGTTATAAAAATAGAAGGGGGGGGGGGGGGGTGAAGAGCACTTACATCCATTAGGTTTTCCTCCATATAATGGGAGAAGTACTTGAGCACTGTCACTTGGCCCACAAAGTGTTCAGGGACCTCAGAAGTGGGGAAGACAGAGCGCTGACCCAGCTCTGCGTAGTAATGGATGGTCCTGAGGAGACAGAGAGAGAGTTGCTTGACCGGAAGGACTGCGAGCTCGAGCTTCATGGATCAGTGAGGACAGCAGCGAGATGTTTGAATTAAATAAAGGCTCTCTCTCTCGACTTTATCAGTCGTCTCACGATGCTAACAGATTCCTCAAAGCACTTCCGCGTAATGAGAGTGTGCTCAAACATGCCAGCTCCATTCCATGCAGCGAGTGAGCGTTGAGTGAAAGTGCAGAGTAGCGCGTACTTTCTGTCTGGCAGGAGGCTCATGTGAGTGCCGTTGTTGAAGAGAACTCCCACGGTGTGATCCGACAATTGGTATCCAAAGCCGTACTTGTTGGAGTAGTCCACCCATTTAGTCACCCACTGAAGGCTGCAGCTGTCGGAGGCCTGAGGAATGTCGCCGGCTGCGGGGCGAGAGCACGGAGGAGGACGACAATGAAATGAAAAGCTCAGCTATAAACTGTTCTGAGGTGGTAGACGTTTTGCAATGCTAAGTGGTGCGTCTTTGAAAATCAAATCAAATCAAGAAACGCTAATTCCAACATGATCGTCTCTCTGTTTATGAGATTCTTCAACACGGCCTTCTCTAACCAGCAACCACATGTAACAGTCACGAGTGGAGGCGATGTCATCGTGTCCAGTCACCTTTCGGCATGCTCTCCAGACATCCCCTCAACACGCTGGACACAGTCTCGGCCACGCTCCCCGTCGTGTTGTCTTCAAGGCCTTTATGAAGAGCAGCAGCAGAGAACACGCCGTCATTTAGATCGATTCGTCCGCTACCAGTGAATTCATGACGTTTTCTCGACGCGTAGCCTGAAATGACGTGCAACTCACATTCGCTGCTGCTGCTGCAGCTCCCCAGACTTCCTCTGACGAGCAGACGGATCGTATCTCGCATCGACGGGGATTGGCTCTCTGTTACCAGGGCAACGGGGCTCTCAGCAGATGGCGGAAGGCTTCCATTCTGGGGTGGGAAATCAGTGACGGCAGGAATTAGAATATGGGAGCTGAGATCATCTCTTCCTGTGATGACTCATCGGGCACCCACAGATTCAAAGTGGCGGAAAATAAAAGCTTTTCATTTTGTCCACGCAGCGCGCTTGTTAAAAAGTTTGCCGTCGCTCACCGGATTCCCCTACATTCATAATATTTCATTTTATTAGCTCTATGGATAATATAGCTTCAAAATGACCGGTGTCAGATATTCTCCTCCGTGGTGGGCGGGGCCACTTACCTCGGGGATCTTTTTCCTCTGCTGCTGGCTGATGGCAGTTCGCTCCAGGTCGTGCTGCAGTTTATAGATCTCCTCTTCCTCTTTGGACAGCTTATCTATCAAACACAATATTGACAACACTCACAGATTAGCCCATGGCCTCTTTTTAAGCATGAGCTAATTAACCTCACGTTAGAGCATTATGGGATAAAACATGACACTGGCGTGGCAACCGTCTCATCAACAAGGCTAAACAACATCATTTTAACTGCACGGCTGGGCTTAGTGCTTGATGCCGTACTCACTCTCGTAGTATTTGACCTTGTCTCTTCTTCCTCCAAAGAGTGCGGCAGCGGCTTTCTTGAAGAAACTCTTGGCAGGACTGGAGATGTGGAAATCTGGTGCTGAATGGCAACAGCTCGCTGGCAAACGCTCCGGACTGAAGCCCTGCAGAGAGTCGACGCGAGTCAGTGGAACGGAGGTCAACGCCGCACCGAAGTGACGTTTAGAGACAGACGCGGGATGAAGGGGGTAGAGGCTACAAAAAAAAAAAAAGGTGCCAAACCTGCGTGAAGAATTCATGCCTCAGAATGTGGTCCAGGTTGGGTCTGTCCTCGGGGATCTTGGTCAGCAAGCTGGCAATTAACTGCTTGGCCTGCGCTGACAGGGAGGAGGGCAAGGAGTAGCGCGCCTCCCTAATGCACCTGTACGTCTCCTTGAGGTTGGTGGTTTCAAACGGCGGCCTGCCCAACAGCATGGTATACCTGGAGCCGAGCAGAAGGCAAAAGGTCAGCGGATTGTCTCCACTACAGCATCCGACAATTCTGAAGTAGTACTCCATGGAACGCGGAATACCCATTTAAGCAGAGTATGCATTCTTAAATGAAATCAAACAGTGGTGCCTAAACTTTGCTTTGCTACTCACATTACACAGCCCAGGGCCCAAATGTCTGACTCGCAGCCGTGGCCCTGCTTGTTGAGCACCTCGGGGGACAGGTAGTTTGGCGTTCCACAGATCGTCTTCCTCCTATTCCCCGCCGGCTCCAGCTTGGCAGCCAGACCAAAGTCTCCAACCTTCAGTTCCATCGACTCGCTCACAAAGAAGTTACCTGCAGGGAACGAGAGGTGGTGAACACGGGACATCCAGCACGGGATCAAAGGGCAAACAATGAAGCAGGAACAAAAATACAGTCAGTCACAGCGACACTGCTGCAGAAATATTCCTTACCAAGTTTCAGGTCTCTGTGAAGGATCTCTTGTTCGTGCAGATACCTGAGACCAGACACAATCTGCCTGAGGTAATAGCGCACCTCCGGCTCCGTGAGCACCTTACGAGCCTTCAGGATGTGAGCTAAAGACTGCAAAACAGAGCAGAAAAGAATTAGTCCAGGGCAGGTTCCTAGAGTACAAACGAATGGAACAGTAACAGAAGGGGAACACCCAAAGAACGTTCTGCTCCACTGGTTTTAGGTGCAATGCAGACTTTAGCGGGTAACAAAACGTACTTTTCTACTGCAGTACTCCAACAGGATGTAGATGTTCTCCTTGTCCTCGAAATGGTGATAAAAGTGCACGATGTGTTTATGGTGGAGAACTCTGTGCAGCTCGATTTCTCTGTCAATCTGAGGGCGAGAGGAGCAGAAAGCAACAGTCACAAATGGAACTGATCACATTTTCATCCATTCATAAAAGAGCGCGCACGCGCTTACCTTCTCTCTTTGGTGGGGTTTGGAGACGCGCGCGTGCGGGATAATTTTGGCCGCATAAACTTTGCTGGTGGAGAGATCGGTCATCTCGTAGCATTTGGCAAACCCCCCCTGCAGGGAGGAGGAGGGAAAGACACCGTTAACACGCCGCGTCTTCGGGTCGGTCCATCCAAACAGAGACCGGTCGTACAAAGGCGCTACCTTTCCCAAAACGTTCCCACGGCAGTAGCACTTCCCCGTGGAGGGATCCGTGATGATCCTGGCCATCTCTGCAGGCGCGGCGCGCTCATCCATTCTCTTCCGACGCGGCTCGCAGGACCGCGGCGCGGGTTCGCACGTCTGTGGTTGTCCCGGATCTCTCCGTCCTTCCACGACAGAAGACATAGTGCGCTCAGAGTGCCGACCGGCGAGCGTCTCCGTGTCTTTATACTCCGGCAGCCCCCCCCCCCCCCCCTCGCTGTCTGACGTCACGATATGAAACGGGACCATGATATTGATTACGCTGCATGAAACCCTGCTGCTGCTGACGGAACAGACAAGGAATCAATGACAGTCAACATTGATCGTGTTTTCTGAGACGTGATTATTTGCATCACCGTCACCATCCACGACAATGGAGCCAGACATGATTGCGCATCACTTATTTATTGCTCACGCTTTTTGTTTTTGTTTTTTATCTGTGGCGCCTCAACGGGCCTTCGTGGTGAATATCAATTTCAGGTTATTTGAAGTCTGCTGCAAGTTATTTAATAAAAAAATATCCACAGGTTCAACATTATAATAAGCGTCTTCAAAACGTGAGCGCAGGTTGGAGCACTAGCGCCCTCAGCTGGAGAAAACGGTATTACAAGCTGACGCGGTTGGCTGCTGTTCGCAATGAAAAAGCTCGGGTTACAAACACGTCATTTTTTGATGTCAGATATTGTCCACAAGTGTCCATGGAAATGCTGCATCTTCATTTTGGGAAAAAATAAAAGTCGAAATTAGTTGTTCACTGAAAAATTCCATATTTGTCAATGAATTTTATTGAAATCTCTTTTAGATATTCACACATAGAGCAATGGTTTTCTGACATAGTGCATATTACACATGAGCCTCAAAGGTCAGGTTACACAGAGAGGCATTACAGACACCTGTCGCCTTGCACAACATGAAGACGTGTGCCCAACCTTCAGTGGCTGCCGATTGAACGAATCTCCCGAGAGGCATTGATCTGGGGAAATCGGACCACACGAAAAGGACACAGACAGAACTATTGAATAACGTTTAAGAAAAGAGAAAAGAGAAAAACCTTGGCCGTCACCATCCCTCATGTAGCATAGCTCCCATGCAGAGACTCGGAGACACGGCACTTTGTAGTGAAGTGATTCAATAGAGAGCCAGAGTCACAGCGCTCGATGGACTTTACAACATGATTATGACATGGTTTCCATCTGTTCTACCAGTGAGAGAGAAAAAACTGGACAAATACCGCAGCAGCCAAGTGATGTCAGAATGTATCTCATCAGCCGGCCGAGTCACACACAGTCTCACTCATTCTGGAAATCTTCAGGGACGTCACTCAGGAGGAGCGCTGCAGTATGGAGGACCAAAACCGGCACAATTAAAAATAAACAATATAAAGAAAAATGAAAAATGAAAGAAAAACATATATACTGTATATACATATACATAAAAAACTGTTAATATAAATACAAAAAATATAAAACAAGATTCAAAAATAAAAAAGATATATGTGGAAATAAATACGAAAATAAATCTATAAATATAATTAAATATCAACAAAAAAATAAATAAAAGTTCTCTGCTTTGGATAGTTCATTTCAGGTTTAATAGAGCAGATTTAGTTTACTTACGCCGCTGTATCTGGAAGTTTTCTCCGGTGTGAGCGCATACACACTGGACGCCATAAACAAAAGTGTGGCCAAGGCCCGGAGCCCAACTCTGTTTGGGACAGTTTGGGAAAGGAAAGGAAAATGACAAGCAATGACACGTGCATCATCCGGAAGCTCCTTGATCAGCTTCTCACCCACCACCTCCATCTGTAGAGCAAATAGAAAAGTCTACATCAGACACTCTGAAAGCTGTGTTTGCTAAGATCTACATGATGAGAAAGAAATACCAACCCGCCCCCGGAGCAAGAGGCCAGCTGGGTCGCATGGCGCTCCCTTTCAGCGGGCCTTCATCCTGCACATGGGCCACTAAAATGGAATTGATCTCAAAGCCTGTGTATTTGAAACCAGCAGAAGAGGCAGCAAACATCTGTACACAATGCATTCAGTTTTACTAAAACATGAGTTTTAGAGCAGCATTTAGGCACACTATATGAATATGTAGCTCATTTCTGTGTCAAGAGGTAGGCTGATGAAGCAGCAGTTATCTTTTAGGATTTCTGCTTCCGAATCTTTATGACTGATTATAGAATATTTGATATTTAGGATTAGCTGGTTAAATTCAATGTGTCTAAATTGTGCCAAAACTTCAAGATTCAAAATTACTCAGAAATTATATATATATATATATTTTTAAATATAAAGATTAATCTAAATTCCAGTCCAAACAAAAACATAAACAAAAACATAAACAACATGTATCGTCGCTGTTTCAGCAGCAGATGGCGCCATAGTGACTTTTTCTTTCTGGAAAAATCTCTAGAAAACTTTGGTTTACAACGCTTCGGTCGTGAATACCACGGCGTGGTTTACGAAATCGACACTTGCTTGAAGTTTCGAAAAGAACAGTTCCGCGTATACGAAATAATTCCAAAAGCAGCATTAAAACAATTGGGTTTTAAAATCCGTTTCAGACGCAGACAAACGCATCGATCATTATCCCACTCGTGAGGCACATGGATATATATAAATATAAAACATGTTACTAATTCGGAACATTCGTGAAGATAGAACACAAATTCTTAACGTGGAAAGCTTGGCAGGTACCACGCGTGGGGCTGACCCCAATGCTCTGACTCATGTAAAAAAAAAAAAAAAAAGTAATTCCTTATTAACGCTGTCGGAGCAGCTTTCACCAAAATACAAGCGCTATAGGTGCGCACTGATTCCCGAATTTACTGAATTTATTGGAGTCGAATCTGTAAACACTTTCTGCAGCGCGGGGATTCCGCTCAAAGGCTCATCTGATCTGCTTTATTAATGTGTCATCTATATAGTTCTTTGTATTTCATGTGGCACTGGCTCGGGTTGCGCTGTCTACTGGTTTATTGTATTATTTCCAGTATACCACGTCGACTATATGACACACTTCTGCATTAGGGAGCAGTGCAGGTGTGCAGTGTATATTTAGTCTAGCACAATGAATAAATGCATGTTTTACACACAGCAGGTATATTTTAATTAACTTGGGCCTGCACCGAAGTAGCAAAGTCCTTGCTGATATATGAGTAATGGGACTCAGATGCTTACAACATTTGCTCTCAATGAAAGACCCATAATGATAATAATAATCATCACCACTCAAGCCTCTCTTATTTGCTCAGTCCGCTTGTTCTCTGAAGCGCATGGGCGGAGTGCGGGGGGGGGGCAGCAAGGCCGACGGAGAGTGACGCAAGAGGAGAGGCCATTAAACAAAATGCAGCGGGGTTTATTATAGCAACTGGAGGGAATTGGAAATCGGAGCTGGCACCGAGACCAAAAATGGATTTGTATGGAAAGGTAAGGAGCATGACTGGAGAGAGAGAGAGAGAGAGAGCGAGAGAGAGAGAGAGAGAGAGAGCGCTGAAAACCTCTTTAAAACCGGGCTGGCACCGGGCAAAAACTACAACCCCCACAAAATGTTGCTCCCCCCCCCCGGTGACGTCAAAGACGTGCGTGAGACGCACTTTCCATTCCATTGCTCGTGCTCTTCTCACGCGAGCCTGGCTTATCAGCTCGGGGGGGGGGCAGATCCGGCGCGGAGGGGAGGACAGCTCCCAGGTGCTGAAACTGGTCGGCGCTTCAGAGAGAAAGAGAAGCGAGGGAGAGAAGAAAAGCAGCGCCACAAACATTACAGCCGTTTCCCTCAGGCACACCGAGGCCTCCAGGACAGGTTTGTTCACGCAACGCGTCGCGAGTTCCAGTTATTGATCGTGATGTGGAAGAATTTCACGACTATATAGATCAAATGGCCAGAATCTCCTCGCGCTGCGTTCACGGGCGCGCAGCTTCCATCCATCGCGTGTCCGTGAGCTGAAACGTGGAAAGCGGCGTCCTTTGCCGTTATCGTCTCCGCCGAAGCGAACAGAACCCGGTGCAGGCTCAGCAGCGGGACCGAGCTCCGGCATCCTTTGTGAAGTGGGTCCGCTGCACGGCGATGCGGAACGCGCAGCGGTTCCGTCCGGATAACGCCCGTTCACCTTGGAGCAAAGAGGACTGCACTCTGTCCTCGTGTCCGCTCGGGTCGTTTCGGCCGACAGCTCGGCAGGAAGCGCTCCGTGGAGCTGCAGTCGTTGCTCAGGAGAAACAAGCAATTTATCACAGACGCGTTGAAATTACATTTTGCTTCTTGCGGGGATGCTTCTGAAATGTTAAACAAAACATAATACTGCCAATAATGTAAAAACATGGGTTTGAAATGGTGTAGAGGGGGGCGTCCAGTGCAATGATATATTTAGGCCCTATTTGGAAATTCACTCAGGGGCAGAATGCAAATTAGCACCAGTAATAATAAGCTCTTATAGCTTCACTGCATGAATCCGTTCTTTTAAATCCTGGTTATTCACGTTCATCAGTCCAACAGCTTGGCCCTGCTGGTTTTGCCTGACACAGCCTTCTGTCACCTCTGATCTGCGGCCTCTTCAACAAGCTTGCATTACCCCCCCCCCCCCCCCCCCCCCCCCTAAAGGACACAGAGTGCTTTCTATCCTTTTACTTTCCTGGCTCGAGTACATCACCTCCTAGAAGATTTGAAAAAGAGCTTTCAGTTAACTGAAGAATTGATGAATTCTAATGAGGTGGACTCACATCTTTCCTGCACCGCTATGACAGTAAATTAAAGGTGAAGTCCCCCCCCCCCCCCCCCATGTCTATGTTCCTGTTATTGCAGATGGCTGCCACTCAGGATGTGAAGGGGAAAGGAGAGGGGGGTGACCAAAACTTTGACTACATGTTCAAGCTGCTCATCATTGGCAACAGCAGCGTGGGTAAAACGTCCTTCCTGTTCCGCTACGCCGACGACGCCTTCACTTCGGCCTTTGTCAGCACGGTGGGCATCGACTTCAAAGTGAAGACCGTTTACAAGAATGAAAAGAGGATCAAGCTGCAGATCTGGGTATGAAATAATAGCAAAACACCAGTAACCACCAAACATGTTTTTTTATTCGATTCCTTCTTCATACAAAACCCTCTGTATAGGATTTGTATATCCTCCTAAGACCCAGCCAGTTAGCAAGTCCTCTGTAGTGGGCATTCGTCCATTACAGATGACATGCTAACCCAAAGCTGGGTCCCAGGAGGATATGATATAATAACAATTATAGATAGTTTCCAGTAATAATGTATATCCAATGTTTCCGATTTCTTCTGTAAAGCCAAGGATGCTAACATTTCTAATTAATTTAGTTAGAGCCAGAACATTTGCATGTTAAAGCATGATTCAGGAGGACATCAGCAGTTCCCCCCCCTATCTTATTCTACTTATTTGTGCTCTTGTAGCGACTCCTGTCTGTAATACTCTTTCTTCTGACCTGTGACAGGTTGATACATATGTGAATATACTGAATATATGAAGCATCAAAAGCAATCTTAAAGAGAGCGTACGAATCCATCTGCACACACAATAACTTCTTTGTTCTTCTGTAACTATGAGGCGTGCATTAAACGGGTAAAGCTTTTGGGGAGAGCGTAGTGTTTAGTGTTGGTTCAAAGGCGTAATGTCAGCACGGAGACAGACGGAAGTGTCGCCGTTATTGACTGGAAACTAGTAAGTGTGAGTTTGGCATACAGCTGGCAAAAGCACAGACGCAACACCTTCCTCAGAATGTGTGACAAACTGAAGAATGTCGGAGGCTGTTTAATTAGGAGAAGCTGATGGTCTAGCAATGCCTCAGAGACAGTGCAGGGCTGCACATTATCTCTAGATCATTCTCTTTATTTCCCAAAGCTGACTCACTCTCTTTCTTATCGGTCCCAAAAGCAAAGCATTTCTTTAGAGATTTGTTCTCTTGTCAGAATAGTTTTCTTCCGGGAACAAGCAGTGTCCTGACATTTGCTAATGTTTAAAGGATATAAAGAAAATGCCCTTCAGTGGGTATGAAATCTGGATTTGACTAGTCTCTCATCGAGATAATAGAATTTTCCTCATTTGCACATTAGGCCCAGAGAAGCTTGGACTCTCTGTACAGTGAGTGGCCCGAACCCTAAACTTAACCCTAACAACCCCCCCACCCCCCCGTTTACTGCCTCTCCTCTTGAAACTGTCCGTCGCGTGCATTGATTTCTGGTGGGCAGACGAGAAGCAAAACTTTTCCAAGTGCCCCCTTTCACAGGAATCAGCATATTCCACTCTGTCCTGTATTTTATCCTAAGACTGGCTCCTTAAAATAGTCTTCATACGCCAAGGCTTGATCGACAGCTCGATGAGAAGCAACAGCATAAAGAAGTGTCTCACATATCAGACATAAAACTAAAAAAAACCCTGCTACATTAACGGTAACAGCAGGAAATGCTGCCGAAAGATCTTCCTCATCCTCTTTGACATTTAAAAAGCCATTTAAAAACAAACACTAGCTGCTGACATTAAAACAAATTTACACAATCACATGTTTATGTCATTTTGGAGCCATTGTAAATGGACAAAAGGTCCTCGCTGTGGCGGAAGGCTGACAGAATGTGAGTTCTGTGTTCAGCGAAGGTCAGAGCTGTCCTTTGGCTATAACCGGCACGCTGTTGCAGCCGTGTGCAGACTGATAGAGGGCGAACGCATTGTGCCCATAGTGCTGCCTGTCAGGCTTCTGTTTAACAAGAGCCAAGTAGAGCGGCCAGAAATCTCCATCGTGGACCCTGCGAACGCACTTGTTGTGGGTGGAGTGACAGCCAGTAAACATACAGAATAAACAGGAGGGACGTCAGTGGGAGATATTATTGTTCAGCGGGTCATAAAACAACAAATCGACACACCTGCAAACAGTTTCTGGCAGGAAAACGACTTCAACAAATGGAACGACTGAAATCACGCTTAAGAAAATACTATGAAAAGCTTCATTCGAGTCGATTTGGGGGGGGAAAAAATCGCATTTCTTTTGACATTGTAGCAGAGGCTGCAGCAGGAAGTAGTTTCCAGGGCAATCTGTGTGCTGCACTCTAACTACTGCGAAATCACACCTCATGTCTTTTGCCTCATCTATCAGGAAAGCATGCCTTAAGATGAGCGCTGAATACTGCCGAGTGAACGTTCTGTCGAGGACAGGGAAGGATCGATTGCTCCAGCCTCAACTGAAGGGCTGTTTTTGGCATCCCGTCAAATGCAAATCCGGCGAGGCGATTAGCGTAATGATTGTTTCCACATCACGAGCACAACGAAAGTACACATAAATAAAAGTAGATGTAGAAATCTAGATAGCCCTCGAATGTTGCTCCATTTTCATTGAAAGTACCTCTTAGAACCGTGTATAAATAACTGATGACGCATGCCTGCTCGCTTATGGACTAGAATATGCCGTGTGGCTTGATATCGATGTTGCTGAATATCAGTCAGGCACAAGCAGCATTGCTAAATCAAGCTGTCTGTGTGTAGGACACAGCAGGCCAGGAGCGTTACAGGACCATCACCACTGCCTACTACCGTGGAGCCATGGGCTTCATCCTCATGTATGACATCACAAACGAGGAATCTTTTGCCGCCGTGCAGGACTGGTGAGTTTGGTTAGCGTTGGTTTTGATTTTAAGATGCTTATTTCATCAATGTCCTCTTTTATTCCATTCCTTTCTTTGGGTTAAGCTTCCTGTCTGTCATTATAGCGCAGCCATTTGATGCCATGCCCGTTTTGTGCATGGTAACCCTTGCGGTTCCTCATGCCTATCTCCTAATGCCGCTGCAGCCATTTATACAAACGGTTCTCAGCATCAACAGCGCTTTTGTCTCTTCTAGCATTTGAGAGTCTCATTGAAGAGTGTTTCTGCATCTTTGTCATGTCCATGGGAAGCTTGTCAAGGTCATGGCTCCCATCCATCCATCCATCCATCCATCCATGAGTCACACCAGCTTCTGCATGCGGAACTGTAACTTTCAGCCAAGGCCTAATGTTGATGATTGATGATGCATTCATGTCTGTGACAAGAACATAGGAGCAACATTCATTTGGATGGAGAAACTAGGTTTCTGGGTTAAGAATCTTACTTCAGAAACAAGCATATTCTTGTGAGATCAGCGCAGCATGCAGACCAGGAGGCTTCGGTGAATTTCAGAGATAAATGTGTGCTTAGATTTACGCTATGCCCATTTTCTCTTTCCACCCCAAGTAGCATCTCCAGGACTTTTGTCACCTGACATTATATTTATGACCTCCTATCCTCTGCACTTATCTCTATCTGCCAGTCAAGAGAGATTACAGCAGCACAGAATGAGTCCCCCCCCCCCCCCCCCTTTTTTTTTAAAGCTAAATCATCTGAGTCATCGTGGTAATATTCCCACAATGTTGCTGCATCAGCTGCAAGGAAATGATGTTCAGACTCTGACTTGATAGAGATGACAATGTAGTTTTGCTGCCGAGGCTTCACCCCCATGCACACCCATCTTAGGTGTATAAAAAATCACTGTAGAGCCAGTGTCCACTTTGCGCTCATAGCAAGCAGCTTTTGTGTTGACATTCTCCACATCATCAACCTGATTTGCATCAGTTTTGCCTATTATGAGAAATAAGGACAGCATGGCTTTTTCATTCAAGAAGTTGAAGCCAGACACGCTTGTTATTATTTTAAGGCCTGTTGGACAGTTTGATAGAATACTGTAGTCTGTGGTGGTTATCTAAATTAATGGAGTTTGCATTACAAGAAGAGAGAACCGTTGGCTTACTTATCAGAGAGTGCACAAAACGATCAGCGGCGCAGAAGGGAGGAAGGGAGGAGACAAATTCACTCGTCATACAAGCAGAATTCTGTATGTTTGCTTTGCCACAGGCTTTTAATTCCATTTCCTCTATCTCTTCTTCCTTGTGACAAGGTTGTAAAGGGGGGGCAGTTGCCACGGCAACAACTCCTTCACGACTATGCTTGTGATGTGCTCATTTCCAGAGAGGGACAGAAGCAGGAATATATATTGTAAGGTTGACATGAAACAAAGTACTTCGTTTTAATAATTCATGCAGATTGATTGGTGTCTCAACAATTTAAAAGCATTTGCTTTCCATTTTTCATCCATCGATTTTCCTCCAGCGTCCAACAATACTAATTATATATATACTAATTATCCTTACAAGCCTGCATGTATGTGGAAGACTTGATGCACACATGCTCATTTCTCTGAGTGACCATGATCAGCATTTGGAGATGACTTCCATCTAACTGCACTAAGCAAGTCAGGAGGAGGAGGAGGAGGCGGAGTGGCACCGTCATGCTGCTTTCTCTCTTTCTGAGTCATATTTTCCTCCTCTCTTTCTTGCTGTCTCTCTCTCTCTCTCTCTATTGCATTCAGCCTGTGCTAAACTGGTCGTCTGGTTGAGAACAGTAACGTCACATTAAATATTAATTCCCTAAAATCCTTCAAATACTATGAGCACATGTCTGAATCTCACCTCTTCCTGTCCCGTCTGGAATTTTTAGAAATCCATTCTGAAATTATATAGTTTCACCGATTTAATTTTTAAGACAAATATATGACACTTCATGCTCGTACTTGCACAAACTGCAAAGCATTCCGCAGTAATGTAAAGTAACCCTAACCCTAACCCATACTACGCAACAGACGTTTATTTATTTGCTTCTTATTCCATGTAGGTCGACCCAGATAAAAACCTATTCCTGGGACAATGCACAGGTGGTGTTGGCTGGGAATAAGTGTGACATGGAGGAGGAGCGCGTGGTCTCAGTGGATAGTGGCCGACTGCTGGCAGAACAGTTGGGTAAGTTTTGGAGAGTATTTCGCCTGCTTTTAAAGAGATCATCACACAGTTGATGTCATGCAACTCTCTCCTCCTCTTTCCAAGGTTTTGAATTCTTTGAGACCAGTGCCAAGGACAACGTCAACGTGAAGCAGACCTTTGAGCGTCTTGTTGACCTAATTTGTGACAAGATGTCCGAGAGCTTGGACACTGATCCGGTTGTCACCACGGGGGCTCCCACTGCCAAACTCACAGACAGCGCTCCGCCCCTGCAGCAACCTGGATGCAACTGTTAGTGACTGATGCCAGGAAGCAAAGGGAGGCCTGTGCAGGCCCCCCGCCAGGCGGTAAAGTGTGCAGAGTTTTGCTTTCCTTCGGCATTGTCCCTCCTGCTAGTGCTGCTTTCTCCGGACTACGATTCAAATCCTGTCGAGTAGTAGAGTTACACAATCCAGTCGTATTACCCCTAAATTCTATCCTTTATATCAAGAGCAACTAACCAGACATACACATAAGGCTATTGTAAAATGTGTGACATTAGAGGACAACAAGAAAAGAAAGAAAAACATTTTCAGATATTTTAGTGTAGTTATAAACCCACGTTGTCTGAGAAGACTGGAAATAGTCCCTAGTCTTGATGTACAGTTAATCGGTAAGAACTTTAAAATCTTTCACATCTAGAATAATTATGAAAGGAGGGTCAGTGAGTGCTTTAATGATTCCGTCTTTTCTTTTACATTTTTTAGCATTTTTTAAAATTATTATTTTGTGTCCTAAAGCAGCCAAATCGATGATTTAGTGCTACAGGATGTAGCGGCTTTCGCTTAGCGGCTGTTGTGTGACTGCACAGTTAATGAGAACGTTTGCATGAGTGTGTATTTTTACACCTGAGTCACAGATGAGTGCTAACTTACCTTCTACCTTGGATTAAAAAAAGTGACCTTTTTTTGCTTCTCCAACATGGCCTATATAAGTTTTTCTGTCATTCTTATCTTTGGAAAGAATCCAGTATATATAATGTTAACGTGAGTACTAATCCATGTTTTGCTGTCTTTAGATGTGTGATTTCTCTGATAAGTATATCTTTAAACCTTAAAAGCAACTATTTCTATTTGCTTAGACTCTAAGACCCCTATCTGACCCTTTATTGTTTGATGTGATGAGCATGCTGGCAAAAGTCAATCCTATGTACTGTTTTACCTGAACATCAATCCAACTAGCCAGCATTTTCTTAAATACCACACTGACAAGGGGACAGTGTGAAACAAATCAAGCGATCCACTCTGGCATGGAATAAACAGCCATATAAAACAAGGTATTGTTACGCTTTTGAGTCAGCATGTTGAAATGTATTGTTTGTGCTTAAGAATTAAATCCCTTCAGCAAAAAAGAATAGAAAAAAAAGAAGAACCTGAGCAATCAAATAACAAATACCGTAGGGATACTAATGATAAGTCCACGTGTGGTAAGTGTTGCATTGTTTTTAAAAAGCCAGAAAGCCTCAATTCTGCAGCTAATAGAAAGAAAGTTTGTGAATATTTGTGCCAAAACATCACACTTCCCTTTGCATTGTCAGTTGTTTGTTGCATTGTAGCAAAGTTCCAAAAATTGCATGAAGTCAGTCCTGGTTAATCGATGTAGATTTAGGAGCATTATCCCAGCGCTAGCTGTGAGATGCAATGGGCCAATAAGTGCAATATTTTATGAATGAAACCCTGTACATAGTTCCTCCTGTTCTAGAGTACAACGACTGTGTGAGAGTGAAAGCTTGGTCAGAATTCCTCTGAAACTAATGTGTGCGTCAGTCAGTAACTGCAGCCTCCGAATGCGTGTGGGCATATGTGTGTGTGTTTAATGCCATATTAGAAAAAAATACTATTTACGTAATATAATGTATTGTTTGTGTATACCTTTTGTACCAACATATTCACTGTTTCCTGCTAATTGTTGGGTGTTGAAGTCATGTTTTCATGTCAAAATGCAGTGTTATTGTGAAAGGGGAATAACGTAGTCCATATACCATAATGTTGTAATCGCTAGCTCAAAGACACTGTGCATACATACACACGTGTACAGACATCAAAGGAATTTATCGCATTGATCTAAACTCAAGATTCGTTTGATAGAGGAAAAGATGTGTGTCGGTGTGAATCCCCAGTCACCGTAGTGGAATCTCGTCTTCAAACGGTCTAACTAACATCAACACACTCCTGAAATATTTGTTTCTCAGAGTGCAAGCAAAATAAGAAATATGTTTTTGAGATTATAGGAAATAAATCAAATTCTATCAGTCCGTCTCTGTCCTCCTTCTTTGCTGAACAGATGGAAACACGACGGAGCGCTTTTAGAGGCTGCTGCCCTCCAACCCGGTGACCCTCTGTCAAAGAGCGTCGTTATTTCTAGGCAACGTACGCCTCCTAGTGGTGAAATGCGACGCCTACATCAGTGTGTTGACGCTGGTAGCGAATGTAGAAATTGTTTTCTATATTTAGATATATTCTTCTGTTAAAAACACATTCACTACAGTACCTAAATACTTAGAAGACAAATCTACATTCTATTACTACCTACCTGCATTTCAGAAGCATGTATCATACTTTTTACTTATTGACAGTCTACGGGATTAAAACATATAGGACAGATGATTCAGATAT
Organism: Brachionichthys hirsutus; assembly: GCF_040956055.1. NCBI lineage: Eukaryota > Metazoa > Chordata > Actinopteri > Lophiiformes > Brachionichthyidae > Brachionichthys > Brachionichthys hirsutus. The sequence goes on along the minus strand of NC_090900.1, from coordinate 5,786,038 downwards.
TAAGTACTGTACAGTATATGACGATCACTCAAATCCTCTTTTGCTGCAGGGCTGGACTAATGACTGACTGAGATGAACAGCAGATGGCGCTGTTCAGTTAAAATGGATGAACGCGCTACCAATGGTGATAGGCAGCACCAGAGATAGCCTGAGCAAAGTCTGCAACTATAAATGAAATAAAATAAAGACTATAGAGGGGGGAAATGTACAAGCTACACCCATTTAGAAAGCGCATTCCTATTAAAATCTTTTTAGCCTTCGATCGCTTCAAAATCTTGCATATCTATGTCACCACATAAATCAATGACGTCACAAAAGCAGTGAGTAGGCAGAGTCAACCCATGCTTTTATTTAATCCATTGCATATAAAATGTTTTTTCATTCTTTTTTCCTTTTTTACACAAAGTCTTATGATCTACAGTGCTATCCAATAAACTGCAATTAACAAGGAATTCATTAAAATAACATTTTAATTGTCTTGTGAAACTTCCAGACAAGTTGGCATTCTAAAGACATAACCCAAAAAAATAATTGTCCTGAAGACCTTTTCTTAAGTTACAGTTTGTGTTTTCCTTTCATACCATAAAAAATAGAACACATAATGAGAAAAGACCCACTGTTTCCATTGGTCCAGGGCTGTTTAGAATCTACAGTATGTGTGTCAAAAGAAGAGTTCCATTTTTTGGGACAAGGATACACTCACCCGGTCCCATTACCCCCCCCCCCCCCCCTGCCCCCCGCCACTAAAAACCTTTCTCCTGACCAGGCAGACAAATGTCAGTGGTTTTGGGTATTGCAAGTAATGCGAGTGGAATCGTGAGCCGAGCATAGATAAGCAACACACTGTCAGTGTTCCAGCCGTAAATAATGCAGCAGTGGCTGAACATGCAGATGTGTCTCAGAGCCTCCGTGCTTTGTAGACACGCCCAGGACATCCCGTTGCATCCTTTTCAGAGTGTCCAGCTGAAATACAACCACATGAGCGTGCAGACGCTGGTGCAGCAGTCCTGTCAAGTTACCGCCATATTGTTTACATCTGACTGCATCACATCTCTGAGTGTAGGGACAGTCGTTGTTCTGACCAGGTCTACAGAAACTACGACTCTTGGAAATCTGGCTTTAGGCCCACACACATCCCTCAAATAGTAAATCCATGACTTGGGTTTGGCCTGAATCTCTTCAAGCTTTCTGCATCGACAACAGATTTTCACGAGTCACATTTTGTTTTTGTTTTTTTGATAGAGCGACTTGCGTTTGGCTGTGCGTAGTAAAAAAAAAAGGCAACGTTTTCAATTTCACAACAGGAGATCAGGTCAACCCAAGCCAAACGGTTCACTGATGCAGCAAAAGAGACCTAGAAAATCAACTGAAGAAGGCTAAAGTAAATGACATGCTTTTTTTTAAGGCACAGCCCATGGGCCAAGGAACAGTTTCTTTTTTAAAAAACAATTTGGCTCCCCCCCCCCCCCCCTCTCTTCACTGAGCTAGTTCGCAGATGGGCAACATGTCGATGAATCCTTATTACACTGAAGCTCATGTGTAATAAACATTCTCTCAACAAGAGGTACGTAATACAGCCAACCATCACCAGAAGGGATGATAAGAATCAACCATTTACGACAAACAGCGTTATGATAGTAATAACATTAATAACTATATATTATATACAGCACAATAAATATTTTTGTAAACAGCAATAAAACCAGATGTTTTTTTTTTTATTACAGGTAAGGTCATCGGGTGAGGATGATAAAGAGAGAAAATAAAAGTCTTGGCACAAAATAAAAAAGAATAAAATAAAAAGTCGGAATTGACACAATATTTAAACAAGCACTCTTAGAAAAGCAGTGCGCAGTATTTCAAATCATTGTAGTTTTGTTTTGTTTTTTAAATATCCGTTGATTCGTAGATTATGTACACAACAGGAGAAACTCTATTTGGGTATTGTAACTGGCTTGTAATGCGTCTACTGTGTCGCAATCACGTCCTGTACCACCTTAATTTAGCCAAAAATGACTTAACAAATTAGAAAATATTATAATAAATAAAAGCATCGAGCATTAAGTGAATAACGAGATAGAGACTCTTGGCTGAGGTGTAAGACAGCGCTGCTCAAGCGTAAGTATTCAGGAGTGTTTCATTGCATTGATTGGAGGATTTAAGCATCTCATCTGATGACAACACAACTGAGCCGTTTTGGAAAATAGAAATGGACCGAACACGTTATATAAGCACATTGAGATCAATTCACCCGCAAGTTTTAAACGTCATTACTATTGATCGGTATTTTGGTGCAATAATCAACCTTTCGTTTTCACTTTAAATAAAAAAAAAGTGCTTTTGTATGATGAAAAAAAAGAAAAAAGCATTGCATTGTCTCGGGATGTGTTCAAAAGAACTGCAGGCAACAACAGAAGATAAATAAAACTCAAAGGCTTAATTCGCATCACAGACAACTTCAATGTTCCTGCTTCCTTCTCAGTAAAAATGCTCACAACTAAAAACAGGACTTTATTATGGATAAATTCAAAAGCCTTAAGTCATGAGATGCACCACAGATGACTGTTAGTGGCATAAATGCTATTTGAGCAAGTGCACCCCCCCCCCCCCCCCCCCCCCCCCCCTCAAATGTAAATCAAGCCGTGAAGAGACCCCCTTCAAAAACGCTGCAACGTGTTTCTCTCCGTTGGCTTCTAAAAGTCCATCAATAGCCTTCGCTAACAAAAAGAAAGCCAAAGGATTGCAAAAGTAAAACTTCGAAATAAAAAATATCTGACTCTTACATACAGAACTATACAAAATTAAAGAAGTCTAGGTCAGCGTCGAGGCCGTTCTAGATTTGAGCTTTGTATCAGTCGGGTTTTAGAGGAAGACTTTCCGACCTCAGATCAGCTCCCCCCCCCCCGGTGCGCTGCAGCTTTCATCCCCGCAGCGTCCCGTCCCCGTCTCCAGCTGCTCGACGGGACCGCACAATGCCTCCTGACGCGCAGTGGGCAGGAAACGACGCACCGAGAGGGAGGTTCTCCTTGAACAGACCAATCACCGTCTCCGTGGAGTATGGGCACTTGATAAAACGCAGAAACATTTCAGGCCAGGCTGAGACTGAGCAGAGGGAGGGGGGCAGATGGAGAGCCGCTCCCGTCCGTGTCCTAACATGAAGCTTGTTCAGCAGGGGCGCAACAACAGTGAAACCAAAGACACACCACTTCAGTAGAATCGGGAATGGAAGGGAATATTCCTGAGTGCAAAAAAACTTGGGGGGGGAAAAAAGTACCGGTGGGCGTGTCCGAGCGAAGCTAAGAGGAGGAGTGGCCAAGGTGGAGAGCAGCGCACGCTTTGGAACCATACACATAGATGTATCAAAAACACACACAGACTCCACAAAAACCCAAAAATACTCTATAAATAATCATCTTGTTACTAAGAAGAACAGTTAATCAGGTGCTCGTCCAGAAACTGCTATGTGTGTAGGGTTTTCTCTCGCACCTCTTCCTCCTCCTCTGCTACTTCTTCCTCCACGACACATGGTGGTAAGCAGTGCGTCCCCCCCTCTTCCGTTATCTCCTCCTCCTCCTCTTCGTCCTCCCCCACCTGTTCATCTAAAGGTATCTCCGTTGACTCAGAGTCCTGCGTGCAGAGTGTTTTTGAATCAGTACAGCTGTTTTCCTCCTCCTCGTCTTCGTCTTCTTCCTCCTCCTCCGGCTGGCTGCCGCTGTCTTTCTCAGTGTCCGACTCCCCGTCTTCCTCCAGGGTGAGCTCGAATTGGAACTTGTCCCCTCCCGGAGGTCGAGTGCCGTCTTCGGGCTCATCCAAGGCAGGAGAAGGGCTTTGGGGGATGGTGCTTTGGTACCACTCCCTGTTGTCCTCCAAGGTGTCCAGGATGTCCTGGGCGTCTGGGTGGACCAGGTCAGCCCACGTCTCCCACAAAGGGTGAACGATATAGTCTATGAAACCAACCTGCAGAAAATAAGGGGGGGGGGGGGGGGGGGGGGGGTCACTCAGTGTGTCGCTGTGTGTGTTCATGAACTGCACAGCATGTTTGGGAGTGTCCAAAGGACCTGGTTCTTTTCGACTGAGGCGTTGTGTTTGTCGCACATGGGGCTGATCTCCATCCCCCGCTCCCTCTCTCGGTCACCCTGACTGAAGAACTCCTCCATGATGCGATCCGTCCACTGCCGGTACAGCTGGAGAGGCTTGGTGGGATTGCTCAGGTCTGCACAGTGCACCATGTTCTGGAGAACCTGAACGCAGCCAACAGCAGGGTATATAAAAGGAGGCTTCCCGGCCCGAGCTGCAGCGGAACTGAACATTTAGTTTGAAAGCATCAACAGTTGTGAATCGTATTTTTCTACAGGTTTCAGAAGCTGAACTGTGGATGCATTATTATGAGATGATTATTATGATCTGGATCTCGCTGACCTGTATCCGGTCAGAGTAGTTGTCGAGCAGCAACACGCCAGAGCTGGTCACCTTCTTGGTCTCCACCATTGTCTTCAGATCGGCGAGTAGATTCATGTGCTTGGACATGTCTGTTGCTAGAACCTGGGAACAAACGCCAGGACGAGGCAAGTCAGTTCCGATAGCCGTGACTCACGCCCACTTCTTCCCTCCGATTCTGTTCAGAGAGGTTCAGTCTGTTCACTCACGATGTCGATGACCATCTTCCGCAGTGATTGTCTTTGTTTTTTGGTCAAGTTTTGGAAGATGTCACAGTTCTCCTCTTGTAGTAGCTTGAAACCAACGGCTAGATGATGGTTTTCCAACACTGAGGAATCGTTGTACATCAATGCCAGTTCTGAATCTGCATGGGGGGGCACACACACAGTTAATGATGTGAGCTTGTAGTCATTTTTTTTCCCAGTGATATCCATATATTCCGCTCCAAATAGCCCAAATTCTATGCACTGCATCATCCCCCCCACGCTCCGTAGGCATCAGCATGTTTTCCCTGAGTGGTTCCCCCACTCTGGGTCATTTGAAGGTCGTCCGTCTGTATTTAGATTTCCCATTAAGATGCATTAGTCTTGGCAACAGCAGGGCAGAGGCGCAGAAGGGAGAAAGGGGATCCTGCTCTGTGGCTGACAGAAGATCATTCTGGTGGCATCAAATGAGGATGACTCACGCTGCCTTTACTGCAGGGAATCCCCATTTGTGTTTTGGGAAACACGACACATTTTGTGTGTTCAGAGACTGGGCAGTGCATTTCCTGCTTAAATCGAGTATTGCTAATGCTTTAATGCAACACTTGCCGCTGTAATTGCTTCCGAAACGCCCAAATACCCAGTGGACATAAGTTTTACGTGTTGGTGTTTTCTAAAATGCCAAATCAAGGTATCTAGAACAGAGAGTTGTGCTTTCACTTTGAAGCTGATTTTAAATTCAACTGTGACTGCAGCCCATTTTTCATTCATTCTTGACTAAACGGAACTGAAGCCGTCTGAGTTTTGTGGGGGGGGGGGGGGGGGTTTAGAACGGCTAAGTGAAGGCATGAAAGGAAATCACACGGATGAGCATAAAGCTAATTGCCCCGAGGAACTGCTGCCCCATGTCTACCGGAATAGACCGAGCTAATAGGTCAGAGCAAAATGATACCGTGGTTTCCATTCGTTCTGTCATTGGGAGGATTTTATTGGCTGACAACATGAATGCTGACGCGCTAGCAGGAAAGGGTGCTATTGAGGACAGCATTGATCTCTTCTTTGAACTCCTCTCCATCACGCGTCAGTGCTATCGCACCAGACCTCCAAAGCACATGCTGCTGAAGACGCGCACGTGTGATAATGTGATTGACAAACACTGTCAAACACACGTGTCTGTGCGCATGTCTGACTGGGCCCGTTTTAGACAGCTTCATCATGTGTGTCAGGTGGAAAGGCATCACGTTCATGCTGGATAATTACTCATGTGAGAAAACACACATCTGTTTGAGCAAGTGCAAAGTAAAGTGTGTGTTCCCAATTAGATATCAGATGTGTGTGTGTGTGTGTGTGTGTGTGTGTGTGTGTGCATAACGCCGCGGCGCGAATGACTTAGCTGCTGTGACTGCGCCATATTTAGACTCACTGGTGTTGATGAGGAACTGGTTTGAGACTCCGGGATGGTCCACGTCATGAATTGCACTGGCAAAGATGGCAGCGAGGATCTCGAGGTCCGTGAACACAGCCTGAAAAAGAAGAAGCAGGCGCAGAGGGGAGGAGGGTGGCTTTAGTCATGCCTGAGAAAAATACCCTTGCAAGTATTGGACTCAAAAAAGAACTCTGAGCTGTTGATCAAGAACACACACACACACACACACCTCTAGGGCAGGGGTGGCTAGCAGCACGTGAGTGGACTGGGTGACGTCAGCAGCATGAATGTTGTTGTGGTAGGCCACATCGCCATGGTAATGGTCTTCTAAGGTCATCAGGTATGTGATAAAGGTGTCGAGTGGAATTTTGAATGTCTTTAACAACTCTCTCTCCTGCAAACCAGAAATCAGAAGAAGTAAGTTTACAGTCACAGCAAATGTAAGAATTCAACGAGCGTCCAGACGCGCCGGCCGTTACCTGGAATATCGTGTACATCATGACTGTTAGCGGCCGATTCCCAGAGAACTCGGAGATTTTAAAAACATTAAGGCCCCATTTATTGACATGCTCCAGCTCCTGGAAAAGGAGTAAAAACACATTTAAAGACACATTTTAAGTAACTCACTTGAAGTGCAACACAGTCTGTGTGTGTGAATCGTTTGTCCGGACGCACAAACGAACCTTAGCAAGTTCGTCCTCAGTCTCCGTCTTGACGCCAAAGCGAGGGATGTTGGAGTTTGTGAGGCTGGAGGAGTGTTGCAGCTTTTTCACCCCGCTGATCTGAGACATGGGCTTGTTCTTCTTCTCCTTCTCCTTCTGAGACTGAGGGGTTGGCATCTCCACTTCATGTTGCTTGTCTGGGAAAATAATTGATCGCAAGGTGAATTAGAGGTCGATACAATTTTCTCATTGCACATTTTTGTTTTGGGTTTTATTTGTAGGGGGTTCAACCACTTGAAAATTCATATTTGTTCCTGGAAAGATTTGGAAATTTTGACATGATGGGAGAGAAAAATATTTTGTTATGGAAATTAATAGTTCTAAGTCAAAAAAACAAACAAACAAACAAAAACATCTACTGCATGATTATTTTCCTGAGTTTAATGCAGACCGGTGGTGAGTCCACCTTCCCATGTCTCCCATTACTCACCCAGGAAGGTGCTGGAGATGAACTCAGAGACCTGGTTCCCAGAGCGGCTCATCTCTGATAGGTGAGTCAGCTCTCTGTTCAGCATCCTCTTGAACTGAAAGAAGGGAGCAATATCACAATTTTAATTTCTTATATCAGCTGATGTCTCATACACACATTTAAATAAATGCTGAGAAACGGCAAACTCAATTCAAAACTCAAATGAAATAAATATGCATTTGACTATAAATATGCTCTAAATATGTTTCAACCATTTGAGTCAGCTAATAAAAGCTTTTGTTTTTTTTGCTTTTTAATAAAAAATATTTTTTTATGAATGCACTGAAACCGGCCCTCCTGTCCGCCGGGTTCTTTGCCTAATAATTTCCAATCAAGCCACAGGAGACGTACTCAGTGTAACACACATACACACAACCACACGCAGCAGGTCACAGGGCTACTGTCTGGCTTTTATTTTTATTTTATTTAATCAGTAACTCCATTTACCAGTTGCTTTCTTTCACATTCATTTATTTTCAAGCCGTCTGTTCTGCAACCCATCCCCCCCCCCTTCCTTCTCTCGTAGCTAGAGCGGCAGTCCAGTACATAGCATCGGCTTTTCATTTGAAAAACAAAATGACTGATATGGAAGAGAATGCTTGAAATCAGATATTTTCCAAAGTGGTGGTAAAACACAGAGTTACACAGCAAAAAAAAAAAAAGACCTCTGCAACAAAGCTGCTGAGCTGTCTGGATGACTGCGGTCCTGATGCATTATGCATGTATATTGATTATTTACATGAATCAATACTAAGCACCTAAAATAGAGCACTGCAGCAGCGTGGAGTGCTTTTGCTGTGCAGTTGTGTATTGATGGTCTTTTTATAGACTTTTTAAAATGGAGACACAAATAGCAAGGAGCCATCTGTCGTGTGCTTTTGTCAGGCGATAACAGAAATGACAAACACATGACTGGAAGCGCTTTGTGCAAATAACAATTATGAAAAAAATTCATTAAATAACAGATGCAATGTAAAAATTATAGAATTTAAAGATGTTTGTTTTTTTATTCGGATTATGGAGCGATGCTAAATGACTCTTTTATGAGTTGTTTTTTTTGTCCCATATAACAAAAGCCTTTGCTGCATAAGAAAATAAAATAAAATGGCAAAAATGTATTCCAGGTGCTGTGAAAACTAAAAAAGGATTATAAAAAAGGATTTCAAAACACCTCCAGCTCCTCAGATACAGCAAAAAGGATGATGGATTCATACATAACTCACCTATCAAGCCCTGATTTACGATTGGCATGTTACTGAGGTGATATATATTTTATATTTGTGCTTTTTATTTCATGGTCAGACAACCTGACTTAAAAAAAAATCCTACATCTGGATCATGGATGACCCTCAGTGAAAAAAAAGCACATTTATTCTCTAGAAATAAAACTATACAATCAGGTTAAAACATCATAATAAACCACTTGAACACCCAGACGGAGACCACATCTTACCTTTATATATCCCCAAGACACAGTGAGCAAATAATTTGTTTCAGGCATTTTGACAAATCAAAATAATCGAACAAAAAAACTGATGAAGAAACAGAAAGGTGGAGGTTTAATGCTCAAGTTCACGTCAAGCCACGCCTTCTGTTTGGATGCTGGCAGCTCGAACCAGCCAGTGAAACAAAACCTGTCTATAGTTCTTGCCAGTAATGGATCTCAACCCGATGAGTTTCAGTGCAAATCTGTGGGAGAGAGTCCATAAACAAAGCATCCGGGTCCTTTCCTCCGAACGTCCACAGAGACGAGTCCTGATTCCAGGAAACGGCGAGGATGAGCAGACTCCAAGAGGCACGCAAGGAACACGGCTCCCCAAAGATCCGGTGAGAGCATAACGTGACCACGTACACGCCGTGCTACATGCTGGCCATGTGCACAGATTCCAACATACATACACGCGCACACACACTCGGATACAAGGACACACTGCTGAGGCTGTGAATAATTGATGATGCTGCAGACGCCTGGTAGATGCCAAAGCACCAGGTTGGTGCAAACGCTGCCTGTTTCTGTGCGTGTGTGTCACAAGCTCTCCATGTGAAGAGCCCAGGCTGCCGCGCCAGAGCAGCAAATCACAGCTCAGATAAGGAACAATGTGAGCTCATCATCACCTCTGATTGGCTTGAGCTTTGAACAGAGCTGAGGTCACCCGCTGTGTGATTGGCTTGGACAGTCTGTCAGTGGAAAATCTACCCCCTTTCTTTTCCCTCCATACCTGCAGTGCAGAGGGTTTTGTGTATGTGTGTGCGAACAGTACACACGTATTTGTTTGTGAGCAATTTTAGATTCCATTCACTGGGAGATACACGTATTTTCTTGCGGAGCGAGCCGAGCTCCTGTACACGATTATGTGCAAGCGCAGGTTACCTCATCAAACACGATGCAATACTGAAAAGGTGCGGTCAGTATTCAGGCAAGGTGAGTCACGGTAACATCATAGAAGACAAATATTAATGCCACCAAAAGAAAACACGTCACCGTTATCTAAAGTGGGTTTAGCCATATAAACCAGAAAGCAGAGCATCCACACATGCTGATGGATGCGTCACGGAGCTCAAGAGGAAACAATGATCAAACCTCATTGGATGAAGATTTAGGTTTTTTTTTTATTTAACTTTCCCCATCAGCAGCAGAATAAATAGTCCCTTTATGAAAGAAATTGAAAACGAAAAGATGGTGTATAAATATGAATAAAACATGATGAACATATTCTACATCTCTGGCAGCGGTTTCAGCTGCCACTAATTCAATAGCACTTCATTATCTGCCGCTTTACTGTTATTACCGCCGCCAAGGAGGCGTTGATTTGTCTGTCCATTAGCAAGATTACTCAAGAGGTTCAGAGAGAAATTAGTGGGAATGTTTTTAAGGCCCCCCAAAAAATTGGATTTCGGTGGCGATCCATGATCCATATCTGGATCCAAACATTTTAGTGCTGGATCATGAAAGGGAGGAAAAAAACCATGGGAGTGAATCTGAGTTTGAAGAATTTGCACTTTCATTTGATTGGACCGAAAGGCCATATTTCTATGAGGTCATCAAGAGGTGTAACTTTGAGCCAAGTCTTTACAGAAACACTTTTAATTGTACAGGAGAACAAGGCAGAACCTTCTTCCATGTGAATATTTGGCCTTGCCACAGAACTAAAGGCTCAAAATATCTGATTCCCAAATCCACGGTTACGACACAAAAGAAATCCCCGTATGAAGACGACGTTCTCCTACACAATGCCTCAAACAACGACAACAGGAACATTGAAAACATCTGACCTATTTGGAACATTTTTAGGCTCAAGCCTTCGTTTGAACATACGAACGCTCGTCCACTCCGTCTCTCAAATGTGCCACCTTTATGCAACGACAGAGGAACTCTGAACTTCTGACTGGCAACCTTTTCAGACGCTTGCAAATTATATGCTGGCGGGGATTTTAGAACAAACAAACTAGTCAAGGCTTGCTTAACACCTATTCCTACAGTCAGAGTAATTAACAGCTACACTGGAGCAGATGAGACGCCCGTCGAACCGAGACCCAACAACTCTGACTGACTCTGAGCCAAGCAGGCCGGCACAGCCTCACAACGCACACAATAACACACACACACACACACACACACACATAGCGCTTACTCCCTGCAGAAGCATATGCACAAATACAGCACCCCTCGTATCCACACAGGCCTCTTCTATCTCTCCCACAAAGAATGTGTAAACACATATTGATAGCTTATCCAAGGTGTCAACACAAAGTATTGGATAAAAAATTGGAAAGTGTCACACCAAGCATAGCTGTGACTTGTGTGTAATTTGTTCTTTGGCGGAGTGACCAAAAATATCCATTCCCTGTCGCACAGAGCCCGAGACACCCGAGGGCCGGTGCTGCAGGACTTTCTTGTCTCGTGTCGCACATGTAGTCCGGTGGCAGAGACCCCCAGCTACAGAACACACGGGGCAACCGCCCACAACAGGTTCCAATGAATGGCGATGACGGCAATGACGTTTGAGTGTATTGTGGTGATTTCCCCATCAGGACAAATACATGTTTTGTTTTTTGTTGTAATTCAAGTCATTTCACATCACATTAGTAAACAGATTTTATCTGAGGAATCATTCATGAATCGAGGATCATGGTGGTTGTGGAAAAATGAATTTCTTCCAGGTATAAAATACTGGATGTGTGTGGGAGATGTAGCGACTGTGTAACCTATATGTGCGAGTGTGTGTTGCTGTAGTGAGGCTGGTTGGGCCTGTGGCTGTTGTCATAACAACCAGAAAAAAAATGTTGTGATGGTGAGCAAAGGTGTGAGCTCAGTGCATGAAAACTCAAAAAAATATTTTTACTTTTAACGTGGGAGATTTCCTGCACGTCTCCCTCCCATTTTGGTCCAGCCCCCTATGGGTGACATCATAATGTGACATCACCATCAGCATTCAGACAAACACAGCAGTGTCCCTCCCTCCCTCCCTCCCTCTCTCCCGACACACCCACACGCACACAACAATAAAACAGCCCAATGTCCGCATGATTTGTGCTTTGAATATTTATGTTAAAAAATTATCTAAGTCGTGAATTACTCAGGCTCCCCTAAAATATGGGTGGATTCTTCTTCCTCTTTCGGCTTGTCCAGTGAGGGGTCATGAGAGCAAATCAACCATCTCCACTTCACCCTGTCCTTTGCATCGTCCTCCCCAACACCAGCCACTCTCATGTCCTCCCTCACTACGTCCATGTATCTGCTCCTGAGTCGACCTCTAGTCCTGTTCCCTGGCAGTTCCATCCTCAGCATTCTTCTACCCTGTCTCTCTGGACATGTCTAAACCATTGAAGTCTGGTCTCTCTGACCTTGTCTCCAAAACATCTAACCTTCACTGTCCCTCTTATTGTCTAATTTCTAATCCTGTCCAACCTGGTCACTCCCAAGGAGAACCTCAGCATCTTCATCTCTGCCACTTCTAAAAAAACATGATAACAAGGATAGATGCCTGATGGCAAAGCAGCAGGTCGTACATGGAGCTGGAATGGTTCCTAAAATTGCATCCTATATATAGTACTATGCACCACAGTATATATTGATCCTGGCCATTTCTATAAGATTGCGTTGCAAGCCTGGTGTGTCCTTGAGCAACGATTTCCCTGCAGCTGAATGAGCAGTATGAAGTAGAGCACATGGTACATTCAGAAAAAACCCAAAAGCTCTATCAATTCTAGCAAGAGGTGCTGCAGATGCTGGCTTGAGATGCGACCTTTGTCTCAACAAGGTGTTGCAAACATCTTTCATCACCCTTACCTTGTTGGAGGCCATCTCACTGACAGAGTGTCTTGTCTGCAGGGTCTCCAGCTGGTCCAAACACCAGTCCAGCTCCTCCAAAGTCTCAGTGGCCAATTTCTGGTAGGCCTCCTCTGCAGGAGCAAGACAGGAGGGCAAGGGGTCAGTAAGGGTCCGCTTCAGAGGGCTAGTGGAAGCTCTGGATCTGGGGTCGCCCACCCCACACAGAGCTAAGCTGGGATACCCCGAGTAGACACATGGATGACTCTTCATACTGGAAAAATGAACCAGCTGTGCAGGCCAGGGAATTGGGCCTTATTGTCCCGTATCCTAACCCAGAGATGAGCAGTCACGGGTCAGCTCTGAATTTCCCTTGGGGAAAATAAAAAAAAAACTCCAGTGGAACTGCAATGCAGTTTAAATCCTGGATTCTTCCTCCTAAAAGTCAGATACAATCCCAAGGAGAGCAGCTACATGTATGGGACGGCAAACAACCACCCCTTAGTTCTGAGTGTCCAAATGAATGTCAATAGCAGGAGAAGCGCATGAAATAGCAACGGCGCAGAACGCAAGCGACAGACTCACTCACAGCCCCCCCTACACATGGCACACATATCACAGGCAGCGATCGAGATGCATAAGGTCGATGCCGCCATTCATGGGACAGATGTAATTCCAGTCATGTAGCAGGATGAACAGGAGTCTGCTGAGGAGGCCCATGTCTGCCACAGGAGGGACGGAGGGACGGAGGGAAGACGGACGGTGGGAAACAGAATCCAGAAAGAGGCTCAGAACCGGTCAAGATCCACGTCAATGCTGTCCGGCACCAAACAAATACGAGACTGTTCACGGCATCCTGACACGGTTAGCAAATATAAAGACATCACTCACACACACACACACAGATGCTCACACGCATACGCACAAGGAGACAGACACACTCATGCATACACACGCATGCTCACACCAGACAAAATGCTAACCATAACACATCATGATTTTGTCTCCTTAGCTTCTCTGCCAATAAAAGCATCCATGATATCCAGGAAGCAAAGCGTGTAAATCCGGTGCAGTGTGTGTGCAGGATGGGGCTCCTATGGATGCCGTGTGTGTGTGTGTGTACGGGATGCTGCTGTTGCATCGGCGTCCCTGGTAGCCAAACGTGCTGCTCTTCCCAAGCTGTATCTAAAGCCTGAGAGGACTGCACTGTGGATGGGGAAGAGAGAGCAACAAAACGTGGACTGGAGCGTCAGCCGAGCGGCGCCAGAGCTGGGACCTCCTGTACTATGTGAGCACGAATGCCAACGTGTGCTCGGCATACAAATGCTCCCAAAGAGAGAGGTAAACAAATAGACGGCTGATGACACGGCAGCAGTGGCGTCACAAGCCCCGTGTGGACGCATCCTGCATGTTAATTTAAAACTGACGACATTTCCCTCTCTCAAAGTCAGTCTCTGTTAGCAGAAAATGTCACCTTGTCAGAGTGATGCCTTGTGATATTTAATATTTAATGCTATGTGATCTGGGAGGGGAGTCACTTTAGCCGTAATTCAATTACACAGATGGAAGGGGGAAAAAAACAAAGGCAGATTAAAAAGGACCGAATTTAATCACATGATGCTATACAAGGCTAGCATTTGAGTTATTAAGGTGTCACTGGAAATAATGATTAGCCTATAGTGTTAAAATATGATGTATTTTCTTTCATTCTGCGACAGGTTTATGTAAATGAATGTAAAATCGCTTGTATGCGTGTTATTTGACATTGAATCTGTGATTGCTCGGGATTCTCCAGACATCTTTTGTTGCCTTTTATTCTCAACTATTTCTCCCCTGTCCTGCTTCATTGTCTGACAAATACTTTCCTTTGTGCTTCCATTAGTCTCCTTCCTCTCCCACAGTCTTCATTTTCTCCACTGATCTCTGAACATCCTTTCTCCTCCCTCCTTTGTCTCCTTTCTATCTCTCGGTCCTCCCTTTCCCTCCCTCCTGTCTCCTTCCCTGGTGTGGTGTCAGTGGCTGGGGTGCTACTCTTTCTGACAGCAACTGCACTGACGTCAATGACATTCTTCTCATGCTTAGTGCGACATCAGACACCGGCGTTCAGAGAGGCCACTCTGCTGCACAGACACAAGGCTGCAGCCAAACTATGCACTGGAGCAGCTCGGCAATGAAGTCGGACTGAGAAGGGAAGAGGAGAAGAGGAGGGGAGGGAGGCTGATGGGAAAGGAGGAGGACAAAATACAGAGACAAGCGAGAAAAAAGTAGGAAATAATAGTAATGTGATGCATTTATGCAGTTATACATATACCTTATGTATAACTGCATGCTTGGATATTCTGCATGTGAAGTAACACACTTTCAATTTAAGTGAGCAGAATGAGTCATTCACATAAAAACCAAAATTTAGATTGTCCTTTCGTTGTCTTATATAAAGATGTTTCTCCCTTTCTGTAAGATGTTGCTTCATGTAGGTAGGTTGAGGAAATTTGAAGGGTGTGAATAAAATTTAAAATATCCAGATTTAGTATCCCATTAGGGATAAAGTTCAAATATCCATCCAGCAAATATTTTAAATGTGATATATTTGGGACCTGATGTGACTCAGGCTTTACTCTTTACATATGAAGTACAAGATGCAATACCAAGGGGAGCAGGAAACTAATAGCAAATTTAAAGTACTAGGTACTATTCTTTAACTCAAAAAAGATACTGCCTGGAATCAGCATGTATTCCCATACACAGAGGTGAAAGTTATAGAACCACCCATAATCCTTTAAAATCTTAAATAACTAAAAAAAAAACCTTCAGAAAATCGCACTGGCAAAGAGGAGAGGATGGCAATGTGGTGGGCATAGATGTGTCTGTCAGCCCATCATCTCCATGCCGACGGCTTACAATGGACATAACATGACTCTTAGAAAACCAGTGTGAGGCATGCACATTGAAAAATGCATCAGGTGATGGATGCAATGACAGCATTCCCCAGAGATGAATATTTCTGCACATGTGAAAAGCATACACATGTGATGAGACTCACACACACACCATCACATTAATGGCAGACCTTATGCTGCACCTCACATACCTGTAAAGGTGGTCTTGGTGATAGGTGGTGGGTTACACATGGGTGATCTCCTGTCATGGGGGAAATAACACACTTAAATATTTCCTCTCCAGACAAACGCAATCACCTTAAAATATTATATTTAAATTCCATAAAGGGCTCTTAGAAATGAGGACAAAAACATGTGGAATGCCTGAGATTTGTTGTTGTAATACACAATCCGAACAGCAGGGGGCGAGCAAAGCCAGACTTACTTACTTGGATACTCTTTCTTGCTGTAGATTAGTTAATGCACCAAAGTTGTTTCGTACAGTTCGCAAACTGGCGAGGACCTAAGTGGAAACATGATCAATCAGGGCTGAATAATAAAGTATTTCTGTTTGATAGAAAACACGAGGCAATGCCAAGAACCACAACGGCTCACCTGTGCAAATGGTGTTACAATCATATCGTCACCGTGGCTGAAGGACGCAAAGAGAGCAGATTTCATGTTAGATGTAGGTTTACAGTATATTGATATTTAACAACAGCATCCTGTTATACTCTGATATGGGTCTTCATATCAGATTAGCTTCAGCATCTCTGATGTACTCCCACGGTGACACTGTATGTGTGGAACATTTTAAAGCTTCAGCAAGAGAACAGCGGTTGGCATATCTCTGGATGCAGCAGGTGGTTTAGTCAAGTTGATACTTGATATATAGACATGAGCCCCCCCCCCTCCCGTAGGTCATTCTCCCCCTTTCTTTCCACGACACAGAAAGAAAGAAAAAGGGTGATGCATGACTCAGTCACTTCCAGTTCAGAAACCTGCTGAAATCTAAACTATGGAGTCTCGTCTGGAGTAAAATACGTGCAAACCAGGCAATACACCCTGCGTGAAAGAGATGGCGGTTAGGTAATGGGTTATACAACCTCCGGGAGAGATAAGACGAATCCTTGCAGGACAGCTGATGACAGCATCATTGCAAGGGTTTTTTTTCCCCAAATAATTTTACCACTTCCCCAATGTTTTACAAATGTATTTGATCGTCATTAACCATCTGGTACATTTGTCTGAAACAATCGGGCTCCTGCTCATAAGTTTCACTGCCATGGTTTTAAATGCGGTAACCGTAGTGTGGCCGCTGGGTCAGGGAGGGTCACTGGTTGAATGCTCAACGGCAAACAAAAAAAGCAGCACTCAGGAGGACGTCTAAGATGACTGCAGGAAATTCTTTTT
The DNA here is from genome assembly GCF_040956055.1 of Brachionichthys hirsutus. NCBI lineage: Eukaryota > Metazoa > Chordata > Actinopteri > Lophiiformes > Brachionichthyidae > Brachionichthys > Brachionichthys hirsutus. Next base: position 5,769,223 of record NC_090900.1, on the reverse strand, counting down.
CATCCATCGGTCTATTTGTCAGCTGTTTCCACAGGGGCCATAGTGGGAAGGCATCTTTAATGGACTGTGTTGACGTCAGAGAGGCAGAAAATAAGTGGAAATGACCTTATTCAGTGCAACAGGAAGCCTTTTTAAGTGTATTTCACTCACATGTCACTGGCAATGGAGGAGTTTCGGGACATAGATTTGGGCGAGAGGTCGTAGTCACTGTCGGAGCGGTAGAGGAACGACTCTCTCCGTTGGCTGTGGACGAAATTGGCCTGCAGGATGAGGCCTGAGCCCGGGCTGGCCATCGGGTCCAGGGGGCTGCGACCTGATGACGTGCCATTGTCCACATCAAAACTGCATAGTCAAAGAAAAAAAGAGAGCAGGAGAATGACATAAAAATTAGAATCAGATAATGAACATTTGATAGCGTCTGGTACAATTAAGACAAAAAGAATAACAGCGTGGACGCAGTGTTAAAGTTTCCTCAGAATGAATTTCAACCGGCAGCTTTTAACTGTAAATTTAGATCATCTGTCACCTGAAATTGTTTTTACGTGCAGTTTTCATGCCAGAGCTCAGACAAACTCAGAAACAGATTGTACTTGTGGCTGTGCAATGCCTCGATGACTTAAGACCTTGACTAATCCCACATTATTATTATTTTTTATTGAAACGCCATGGGTTCTGCCATGTATTTCCATAAGTCACTGTAAACTGCTTTTACGGTCATCAGCTGTGAAATTCAAAACACATTCCCTGTGGGATTAATAAAGTATTCTGAATCTGAATCCGAATGCCTGAACTTCCTGAAGTGGGTGCGTTGCAGTCGGCTTTACACATTTAGTGTTTTATTTATACATTTGAAATTATAATCAGCCGGTGCCTCATTATCTGGTTGATAATTATTAGTAGGGATGTCCCGATCCGATCACATGCTTGCAGACTCGATAGGAATCCGTTTCTTCACTCTACTTTATTTTTTTTTAATGTATTATAGAAGTATCGGATCGGGATTCGGCATCAGTATCTGTTCACAATCAAATGACTCAGAGGCAAAAAAAAAAAAAAAACCTGATCAGGACAACCCTAATTATTATCATTTATATTATGATTGACATCACTAGCAATTACGAATATTGCACTAATCTTCAAAGTCATCTACGCAGAAACGACATTTGCTTAGTTTAAACTCAGGCCTACAGGGAATACCTCTGTTCCAAAACAGCTGCTGACTCAGACATGAAAGGTGTTCTTCCACTGGGGACATGATTTCCCACCAGGACGTCACGGACAGCTCCTTTAGTCTCCTAGGTGATTGTCTGGCTAGGTGATGACTAATTCCTGTCACAAGAGGTATCTGCCACATCACTGAGGCGACCGAGCAATCCCATAATCCCATCTGGTGCAAATGCTAAGGTCAAGGTCAGGAATCCCCATCATCTTCAGCAGCCCTGTGGACCAGACGCACGTTTAACGCAGTGTCATCAACAACAGCCCGTTTACTTGTGCTTATGACGGCACACGTATGTGATCCGAAAGAACAGAGATTGCTTCCCAGTTTGACTTTGTGTGTTTTCTTCAGGGCATTTTCACATCTTCGAGGACAGACGATTCGGAGACACGACAGGTGCATGTCACTATTATTGCTTTGTGTTCAAGCAAGTTTGGTTTGCAGACTGTTTAGACTCGCAAGAGAATGGGGTTATCTTGTGTCACCGGCACAGCCAAAATACAGGACATGCCAGGGATTTTTACTCTCCCAAAACTAAAGGGCTAAACGACTCCCTGCTATCGCTCAGCGGAATCGAGTTTGGATGTGTGTCCTTGTATTTAATTCACTCTTAGGTACACACACGTCAACAACTTGTTTTAACGGTTGTGTTTGTCTTAGCTAACGCACCTCTCCTTCAGTCAAAACCGCACACACACACACACACACACACACGTACAGTTTTCGTCCCTGCAGGTGTGAAACTGAACACTCACATCGTCATAAGCAGGCACAGGTCAGGCTGTTCTCCAGCCGTTCTGTGCAATTATTGTGCGTACAATGCTTGGAAGACAATGATAAGAGAGAGTGATAGTGAAAGCACAGAACCACAACACCCGGCATATGTTGCACAACTGATTCACTATCACACTCCCTCTGACGTCACCGCCTTCACAGATCCGCAACGAAACCTCTGACACGTTCAGCATGTGCGTTCGTTCGTGTGTCTGAAGTGCGACGACGCAGACGCTCCCCCTCCGGAGAATTACAGCAATAATGTTGAAACTGCTGAGGTATTACTCCGGCATTGGCATCAGAGGGAATGTCTGGAATGTCTGGAATCCCCCCCCCCCACGACTCAAAGCGGCAGTGTCTACACTCCAGTGACTCCACTCTGAGCATCAGAGAGCACGAGTACGACAGAGGGAGATTATTGTGGAGGTGGGACGTAAGTCCAGTCATCACATCCAGCCAATGAGGGAAAATAGGAAGCCAAAGTTTACCCAAAAAGGGAAAGAGCCAGAGCTGAGATATAATTAAGTACACGGAACTTATCTAGGAATGAGGGAGACAAAGAAGGGAACAGAACGAAGACTCAGGGCAGCAATGTTTCATAGATCCTTAACTCTGTGAGTGCCATTCACGTCTAAAGACGACATTCACTGCGCACCCTGACATTGGAATCTGCCTCCCTTCAAAGGCCAATAACTCTGGAACACACTTTTTTTTTTCTGACGAAAGAACCGACTTTAATGTTCCATTTGGTACGTTCGTTGTGAGCATAGTCACAGTAAAGAATATTCTGTGGGGCTTGAACAATTGGGGGAAATGCAGCATATAGCTGAGCTGAAAATGGCTGGCACTCAATGAGTTAATGATCTGTTGTCTTTTCCTTCAACACGTTACCAGCACTGACACTGGACTGCTGAGACCACATGTCTTATAATAGCACATTTCTTATTCCCAACTTTTGTCACTTCCACTAACAGTTTACCTGGGTCAGTTTATGTTTTGTTTTCATTCAGTATAGTTATTATTCTTTAATTATTTATATTTGACACAGACATGCAGCATCATTGGTCCTGCAACTTTTAACCGCACACGGGTAACGAGTGAAGCCTAAAAATACAATAAGAAGTGCAGTCCGGTTATCGGGGCAATACAAATACAAAGTTAAAGCAAAACAAAAGCGGTTAAATTCCCGCATATCAGATTACTAAATTATGCTGGCATCAATAATAATAATAGTAACATCAACCGATAGCATTTACCTAATAGAAATAGGCTAAACTATGTAGTTCCATTTGTGATAATATTGAGCGTTTAATCCCTGGAAATACATAAATGTAATATATTGTAATTTGATAATACCCATCAAATAGAATTTTCAGCTGCAATTCATTCATTTGTAAAGTGGACATTTATCTGGACTATTCTGCACATCAAGCATGTTTCTTGTAGACTTGGCAGACAGTAATGTGCTGAAGAGAGAGTTGGCGGGTCTTCGCTGCAATTAAATGTCAATAACTATCTGATGGATATGAGCTTTCGCTAAGAAAAAAATACTCAGCTGCTTGGTGAGACAAAAAGACGTCCTATAGGGACGTTCCAGTTCAGAATTGCAAGGAAAGCAAAAATACAAAAGAAGCTGCTGCTATTAAATCTCACCGTTGCAGTTAGTTGTGAGGCTGCAGAGACGAAGGAGCAGCGGCTTTACACCGCTGCGTCAAACAGGACACTGTTCGGTTCTCAGGTTGCTCCCGTCTCTGGCTCTACATCTACTTTCTCTGTCACACACTTTTATATGCACAACAAGCAACTTGAGCAATCAGAAACAGCACAGGAGGTGATGCGACAGCAACGTGCAGGCCTCTGGTAAATCAATTGTGGTGAGGATGAGGTGGGTTGGGCTTGGGGCTTTTCTGTGTCCTTTTCATATATACATATATATTGAAAGAAAATAAATAATTCCTATAATTTCCTCCCAAACCTCCAACACAACACAAGGAACAGCCAGTGAGGAGAAGGAATGTGTTCGGCCAGTGTGTCACCGTCTGCTGAAACGGTCAGAGGAAAGACTACACTTGATTTATTTTAGAAAGCTGAAAGGACAAGTAGAGGACCAGGCAGTAGCAGAAGGACAAGGAGAGATATGTCAGAGTTAGGGTGTGTGTGTGTAGTGTTACATTTCTAATGTATTTACGAGGATTGGGAGCACAAATGTGACAAAAATCAGACACGAAAGTTGGCACAGATTCAGACACATCACTTGAGGCAATGACGGAAACGTTTTAAGGGTTTGATGACATCTTTGTTTTATACAAGTATTCGTTTTTATATTCAGAGACTGACCTAACGTGACACTCAGTGTTGCTTTATGAATCAAACCAGGGGCACTTTGACTATGTCCTCTTGCTCTGTTGTCAGGCTAGCGACACAGAAAGCATGCACACGCCACCACGTTGCCGCCGCTGGCAGGCATGCCACGTCACTAATGGACGAGCTATGTTTGAAAGAACTTGACTGATACTGCAGTAACATGAAGATATGGACCAGAACTTCATTAAAAAAAATACTGTTCTGACCAAGTATGTGATTCTTATGAATGCAGAAGTGTCTGCAGAAACTGTCAGATGAGTCAAGATAGGTGTTAATCGGTGCTTCTTCTTTTTTCTCCACACATCTTGTTTACTTGATGATTAAACAATATAATATATATATTTTTAAACATGATTATTTTCCCAGGTTTAAGCTAAATATTCCTAAATAAGGAGTAAGAGAATAAAACAAAACTCCTAAGAAAAATATTTGTGAATGTAAAATGAACCAAAAAATGTCAAAGCAGCTAATGTCACTATACTGTACTCCTCAATACTCCTTAACAAAAACAAGACTCCATGTGACACACTTTTACTCTACACTTAGCACTACGTCCTCAATCTTGCATGAATAGTCAAAATGAGCGAGGGGGGGGGGGGGGGGGGGGGCAGCAGCAGCTCAACATAAGACAACATGTGAGACCCATAACAGGAAAACCAACCGTGGAGGGGCCAACACCCACAGGGCCATCAGGCCGAGCAGATAAACTACCGACCACTCGTATGCAAGTGTGACTCGTTTTCTACGTCTGTCCTACATTCATTCATCTTTGTCAAACAGACACACACAAAGTGAAATTATTACCTGCCAGGCTGCAAATGGTGGCAGAATCGGCCTCCGGAAGAAGAATCAATGACGGTTATGAAATAAAATTTAAAAAAATAAAAAGTGGTATTGGAATGAAAATTGGAATACGAATAAAAATGAATCTGTTGCTCTGTCACGTTAACTCCTCCCGGTTTGTCCCGGCTTTAGTGCTCACTCTTTCTGCAGCATTCGGGGAAACTCAGTCAATCATGTGGGACACGTAAAGACATCACCACGGCAATGTGACGTCGCCTCAGGTCACATGCTTAAAAGAAAAACCAGTTATTCTCCTATAGAGGTCTGCTTGACAATGAGCTCATTCGTCACCGAATTCTCCTCGCTTCATCTCGGCACGACACCAGTCGGGGGGAGGGGGGGGGAACCGGAATCAAACAGAAGAGCCGTGTTTGATTCCGGTTCTTAAATGATAGCTGTTGTTACCTGCCTATTGTACATCTTCTGAGCACAGTGGTGGTTATGAAACACAAAAGCAACGATGAGAATGAGTGAAAAGAAGCTTTGATGCAAGCAGGCGTGCGGCGGGCCGGACAGATGGAGGAGCCGTTGTGTGTTACTCAGCTAAGTGCTGCTTTTGGTAGCCGTTCAAGGAGAGGACTCATGCACCCCTGACATAACCAGATTACAGTACCAGCAGTTAGCTCCAACATATTGAGACCCCCCCCCCCCAACACATGCACATCAGGTACAGACTCTAATATGTCTTTGCTTCACATAAGCATCATTTCCTGTGGGGGGGGGGGGGGGGTTCAAACACAGGGCACCGGGATTCAACCGCCACCCCGTTTCGCTGCCTGGGAGTGTCTCACAGCGGAGCAGCGTTCCGGCTATGGGGCAGCTTCTTAGCTGAAAATGAATGCTGACAGGCAAAGACAAGCTGAGACAGGAGGGTGAAGGAGACAGGAGGGGAAGGGCGACTCCTGCCCCGGGCACTGCGCTTTGCATCCTGTATTTATATATGTGAAGAGAGGAGAACGTACGGGATGACATGACACCTTCCAACATTTCTGCTCGACAGCCTTGTGTTGTAAATCATTTCACATGCGGCATGGACGTTAGGCAGTCGGGGATCGACCCAAAGGTCACCGCAACTTCAGGAAGCCCAGAGTCGGTACGATGAGGCATACAAAGACAGTCAAAACAGAATCCATGTCATCAAGCCACGGAACACGTCGTGCTGTGTCTTTCACAGAGACTGACATACAGGATCTACAGGGTGCAGAAGGTTTCTTCTTCTTCTTTTTTGTCTAGCTTGCATAGAGAAGAAGTGGGAAATCAATAAACAGAGCGCACAGCAGGGCAAAGAAGTGGACAAAGCGAACGGGAGAAGAGGAGGGAAAGTGTATGGAGAAGAACAGAGCGAACACAAACATGGAATGGGATTGAATGGGAATGAACATGCTGTCAACGGAACAAAGTTTTCAGTCTGGTTACCATATTCCCTCCGTGTTCTTCAGTGAGCTGGTGGAGCGCGACCGGGGCTTCAGAATGATACTCATGGTCTGGATTGTCCTTCCACAGCCACGAGCATTATACCTTCACAAATGCACACGCAGAGCGGCGAACGCTCAACCCTTCCGGGTCACCTGGAGCCCCTGGTAGATCCGGTGGGAGCTCCCACCACCGCGCTCGGTGACAGGTGATCAGTTCTGCCGACCTGCTCAGTCCGAGATTATTTCACACTCCTCTTCTCGCTCTCTCTCTGTTGCGCTCCTGCTCTTATCTCGCTTCCCAGACCAGCATGTGATCTTTCCTAATCCATGCATACACTCACTCTGTTACTCTTTCTCAATTTGCCTCTCACTTTCAGGTCCCTGTGTTGTTTTTTGTCTTCCCCTGACAGGAAATAAGATCTCCTCCTCCTCCCACGTTGCCTCTCCCTCCCCTGTGTACCTCTATCTCTCTCGCTCTACCTTACAAACTGCATCCTCGTCTCTGAGTTGCATGAATCGCCTGCTCTTCCTCCCCCCCCCTCTCTCTCTCTCTCTCTCTCTTGGGTATGTCTAAAGTGGGAGGGGCTGTTTGGTAGTAATACTTTCAAGGGCGGGACTTGTATCCCTAAGGAATTCTGTCAACAATCGTCTTAAGTGTCAATCACTTGGCTGCCACGGTAACTTAAAACCAAAAGGGAAGGCATGCCAGTGATCCGGAGAGAGTACGCACACAAAGGCAGGTTTAGCTCAGCTGCATCATTCCGGGGAGAGAGGCAATAAATCGCGTAAGCAAGGGATTTAGAGAAAAGCTCCAGACAAAAAGGGGGTTAGGAATGTCTTGGCACATGGCAGCATGATCAAAATTAAATGCGATGTGAGGGAGTGACAACATATCAGAGAAAATAAAGGATACCGTAAATTCAGCCGCTTATTAATACAAGATGCTTGAATGACCGCAAAGGAAGCCCGGTTTTTATCCAGAAATAAAATTACTTTTCAAATTGCCTGAAGAGATTCCATATTTCATTTTGCCAGGGCATGTTGTCATCTCACTAATTTGTTCATTTTGTGTACATTTCCTTTAAAAAATATAAAAAAACAAACCGAATTGCACACCAGCAGCAGCATTTGTGACTTCAGGAAGTCCTTTAAGGGCCAATCCTGTAATTTTTAACATTTTGCAAACAATATTACACAAATAATGAATAGGTTAATTATTTGAATATTTGAGTCTTTTATTTTAGCCTCTGTATATTCAGCATGACAATGACATCATCTGAAGTCAGATGTCTGGGTCTCGGAAATAAATTAGCACAGACAGGTGTGTCAGCTGTCTGACATGTCAATCCCACGTCAGTGAGTCAAGCAGGTCAAGCAAGTTAGTCCTTTTGTAATCACCCTTTGTGTACGGCATTGTCAAATACTACAGTAAAATACACAAACAGGGACAATTCTGTTCTGTAGAATATAGAATAAACATTCGCATGCATGCATGCAAAAAAAAAGCATTTATTTTTACCAGTAGCATCATTATGGCCAACTTTCAAGCATTTCCCAGCATTACCATGTCCTGAACTTGCACTGCAAAGGATTTTTTTTTTTAATTCTATGTCATCAGCAAATATAACTAAGAAAAACAGGACATAGCACAGCATCTGGCCCGAGTTTCAATCCTGTAGCTGTTGGTTCAAGACATGAAAACATCAAACCAAGAGGAGCAAACAAATTTAACCAGAAAGACAAGGCTTTATCAGAAGCATCATTCCAGCCTTGAGAATAGTCGCATGTCACAGATAGTGCACCTGGTCGTAGGCGTAAGTAACAGAGAGTGACAGCAATCAGAGAGCATTCCGGTTTTGTTCAACGCAGGCATTGGTTCAAGAGACAAAAAGCAGCAGAAAGAGGGAATGCATCTGGTGAGTGATGCATCCATTCCGTACTGCGCAGACGAAAAGGGTTGCATGAAAGCTCGAAAATGTCCTCAAGGGTTTGCATTCTAGTGCTTCCTGTGTCTCTCCTTCCTTATGTCTGATCCCGAAACCCGTCAAATAGAAGCTAAATGATAATGAATAATACTGTTTAGCATCCATTGTTCTTGTTCTCTCCTTACCTTCTTCCGAGAAAACATAGGGTCGGGACACAGACAAAAATAATGAATGTAGTTGTGCTTAAGAAAACACTGACCCCCCCCCCAACTCACTAACTAACTACCTCAGCCTAAAGAAAATTTGTTTTCTCAACAACACAAATAATTGTTTTCAGTGATGAGTCTGAAATGTTTATTTTCACAACAGAACATAGAGGGTTTCTGTTGAGCCTTTAGATTGTGATCACTGCTGACCGATATGTTTAGATGGAGGTACTGGGGAGCCGACGGGTGGATGCTGGGGTGAGTGTGTGTGTGGGTGTGTGTGTGCAGCATTCCACAGGTGGAGCAGCAGCAGCATTGGCAGCAAGAGGGGGAGATGTGAAACTGTCTGCCAATGCTCCATCAGCAACGATGCTGTTGATGACAGTGAGCCACTCATTTGTGCCGTTTGCAAGTGTGTCAAATATATGTAGTCCAATGCCGGTGTAAAGAAATGAGGAATAGTTCATTCATTGCACCCAACCAATGAGGATCTGTATCTATATTAACTGTAACTCTATTTTAACAATGATGATAAAACACAGGCAGCACTCAGCGTAAATCACATTTACAACGGCTCTATGCAACTCAGAGGGCCCCTACTGCCACCCAGTGGTGGGATATGTGTAATTCCCATCATAGAAACAATCGCATAAATTAATTGACCTCAATAATTGACCAAAGTATTGATGTGTGTGTTTTGTTTTTTTAAAGTGCTATTCCATGAACAAGGTTCAGTATATGGTGGAGATAAACACACTTAGTGGCTGCTGATATAAATAGCATTTAACTGAGAGCACAGATGGCAAAGACTGGAGTATTGACAAGGCTCCATATCTATATGTCTACAAACGTCACCCGCCATTACTGCAGAGGTTCAAACACAGATACACAGTTGAACCACCCAGACACGCTAGAAGCAGAGCAGGCGTGGATGTGCATGAGATGAGAGCACATCTTAGTTCTGACAGGGGTGGCTGAGTACATATTAGTCAGAGAAATATAGAAAAGTGGGTTTAACAAGGTCTTCAAATGTCCTGTCGGTGCGTTAATGGACAGAGTGCTCTGGTGATTGGCTTACACTCCGCTGTGGCTAGTGAGCAGGCCACCTGAACACCCCCGTGCTTCGGTCGATGGCTGGACGAAGCCCATTTTACTACACTCTATTCATCATCTCTCCGAGCTCCGAGCTCCGTCAAAGCAGGTGAGCCGATTCTCGCCAAGAAACATGCATGTTCGGGCAATTGCACGCATCAAGTCGCTGTTGGAGGTTCAGAAGAGCAAACAGAAGAACCAGAGCTTGGACAAAGCAGCCAGCCGCCAAGGAGCAACCATTGAAACAATGGTTCCAGGTCAGTGTTGTCCAGGTGGAGCTATTCATCGGCTAATGTTCTGATAAGAGAGAACACACAGGCTTTGTGTGCATTTATGAAAGTCACGCAAACATGTTAAATCCACATATTGTGCATCCGCAGCTTCCACGCAGACAAGATCCATTTTACATTTGAGGTTTCTAAATTCTCACTCTCTAATTTACTCTATAACTTTGCAACAGGTGAGAGTTGGACACCAACGATAGAGCGTGAGCATTAGATTAAGCAACAACACTGATACGAATAAATAAAACACTTCCTTAAGAAAACAGATGATAAAAATCTACCAAAAAACCGATAAGGGTCCCGTCACCCCCCCCCCCCCCCCGGTCCCTAACCCACACACACACAAACACACGGGCACAGTCCCAGAGGGGAAGCATACCCTCTCCTGCCACGGGGTTTTATGTCGATTGGCTTGTTGGTGGCGTACGGCGAGCCGTTGGAGCAGGCGTGGCGGTAACGGGCTATTTTCTCCAAAGATAGATAATCTGAGTTAACAGGCAAACTCATTTCAGCAGCGTCCTCTTACACACTTAACACACACACACACACACTTAGGGACTGAAAGAAGAGAGAGAAGGATGGAGAGGAACAGACTCCGAGTCTCAGACGAGGTCTGTGGGAGAGGAGGGGGCTCAGAATGGGTGAGGCTTGGCTACATAAAAGAGATGGAGAGGGGGAGAGAGAGAGAGAGAGAGAGAGAGAACTTGCAAGAGAGGGAGGAGCAAAGTGTTGAGGTGAGACAAACTAATTTGTCTATTATAACGTCAGTCAATTTCAGCAGCCACAGGGACCATTTTTTTACTTGCTCTAATGTCATCCAGTTATATCTCTATGAGGGATGAGTAGAAGAGAAGATAATTAGCATACAGTAAAATAAAGAAAAGTACATTTAGCAGGTAAAGCCGGCGATTTGATCTCCCATGTTGCTTCTTTAAATCGTGCGAGAGCTCCGACATCGCAGGAATCAGCTGCCTTCCTGCAGAGTGACTCAACCCTTTGTAATACTGATGTAAAAACAGGCTACCAAACAAACGGCTGAACACATTCAGAAAGGATGGTTTTTTTGTTATCCTGGCTTTCCATCTATTTGTGAAAAACAATTTGTACAAAGCTCCTTTGAGTAATGAGCTGTCATCCAAACTCGGTTACAGGACATCATGCAACATATAGACTCACCAAGTATTAAAATGGTTTATGAATACAAGCCAAGAGCAGAAAACTGTGAAGTAAAGTAAATCTTAGTAGTAAATGAAAAGTATCTGCCAATTTATAAGGTGATGAGTGGGATACAGACAATCAAGCATTTACTAAAATAAAAATAATAAATAATTTCACAAACTACTTCAGTCCATTAAGAATTCCTATAAAAGCCCCCCAAAACAATAGGACTTAAAGACTGAGCATTATTCTACAGAAAAAGACAATCTTTTTATAGTAACTGAGTGAAACCTAAGCTATAACCAATTACCGCCACTAGGGGGTAGCAGACTACTACAAATACACAACCTGGAACCAACAGCAGTGAAAGCCTGACGTTTTTGAGCACGTCAGACACTTTGTATGGCAGACAGTACGATTTATATTTTCTGACATTCTGAATGATTTGAACAGCTAAATCTCTTAACTGTTCTTCTCTGACAGCAAGGAAACTGCAGATACAAGAATGGCAACAGTGATCAGCACTGCAAAAAAGCACCGACCGGTGAATCTCTGTGGGGTTATGGCTTCTGCTCGGCACTGACAGAAGCAGCCCGCATGTGACAGCAGCTCCTGGGTGGTCAAAAAGCCTGTCAAAGTCACGGATGCAATGGCAGACACAACGCTCACACTGAACATCAGCACATGAGCGCACACACACACACCTCAGCATGCATAGATGGGATCAATACAGCATTGCATTCCCTGAAATGTTCCATTGTCAGACATTGTGTTTGCAGAGCCGCTGAGGCTGCTGCACGGTGTCAGCAGAGGCGGCGAGCTGTGACAGAGCGCCAGGTGATGGTGGGACTGTCGTCGCTCCACGTCCCTGGGGCTCAAAGCCGTAAAACCAGAACCACTGTTTCTGAATTTTAAAAGCTCCCCTTGGAAAATGTGGATAAATACAGCTGAAGTATGTTGTTATATTTACAAAGACATAACTCTGTTGAAAACATATTAGAAAATACAAGACTTTGTAGTTATAAGTAAAATTACAGACAGAAAGTGGGGGGGTCAGCAGGGTCTGGAGCACCTCATCAGAGGCTTAGGGACAATGCAGCCCGACAGAGGTACAGGGAGGATGGAAGCAGGAGCGCTACGGTAACTCGTCTTGAAGACATCCGAGAGACTGGCTGACAAGTTACGTCAGCAAAATGTGAACCAGAAAGGCCGGAGGGCAGAGACGTAAACAGAAGAGCCGTCTGTCAGAGGGGGCTCGAGCCAACCTGCATTTATTATTTCACAATGTGGCTTTGGTATTGATAGTGAAATAATATATTACAAAAAGTACCGTATTAAGCGCAAATATGACGTCTTACTCATCGGTTGCTGCAATGCAGACACCGAGCCACGATTCAGTGGTGACATCCATGAAGCAAAACAGACACTGAGATGGACTGGGAGGAATTCAGAGATCAGAGGATGACTGCACGGTATTCAGTTAAAGCTGCAGCAAAGCAGAAAGTGACAGGGAGCGATTGAACGAGCCGATTAGCTTATCGGGAAAGCAGTTTGATGCAAACTAATCTCACTGTGTAAGAAAACGGCAGCAGCAGGATGAAAAAAAAATCTGGGATAAAACTGTGGCTTAAAGCACAACAAGAACACTGCTGGACGTGCGTTACCAGGTAGATAGATCTGTAAAAAGCAGCGCATTAAGAGACAACAAATGCCGCACTGTCAGTGCATTCATGGAACGGCTCAAAGCCGGTCATTCTGATTCCTCGCATGTGTCAATGAGCAAGTTTTTCACCTCAGCTAAACGCAGACAGCCTTTCTGCCTTTACAATCCCCCCCTTAACCCGCGTTTATAATGTGGTTTCTACGGTGGCCTGCGACAGCTGGTGTCCTGCCAACCAATCAGTCTTCTGTTGCTAAGGGCACGAGGGCAGATTGTGTAATGAGAAGATGAAAATTACAGGAGGCATCTAGGAGGGTCAAGGCTGGGAGGACGGGAGAAAATCGATACCATCGACACTGATTGCTTTATTCCGAGTTTAAAGGGTGACATGTTAACATGCCCTCACAGTGATTAACTCGATTGGTGGGACACGGCTGCAGTTCAGGATGAGAAGGGAACGATCCACAGGTTTTTGCCTGTGCTCTCTTTGCATATCGAGCTGACTCACGGCCTGGAGGGTAGAATTAAGCTAACTGAACCGACTCACAAGAACAAAATGAATCAGAAACCTGACAAACCCGACTACCAAAAAAAAAACCTTCTTCTAGCCTGGACAACCAACCAGCCTGACATAGTGGTTTTGGAGAAGTATCAGAAGACAGCGGTAGTGATAGATAGCGAGAGCAACATCAGGAAGAAAGAACACGAAAAGCTGGAGATGGAGAAGCTGTAGAAAATGTGGGGAGTGAAGGCAACAGTGGTGCCAGTAGTGATTGGGGCACTCGGGGCAGTAACCCCCGAGCTGGGTGAACGGCTCCAGCAGATACCAGCAGCAACGTCCGACATCTCCGTCCAGAAGAGCCCAGTCCTAGAGACAGCTAAGATCCTGCACAGAACCCTCAAGCTCCCAAGCCTGTGGTAGAGGACCAGCGCTTGAAGGGGACACCATACCGTCCGGGTGGGCGAGACAAAGAGATTAAAAAATAAAAAGTAAAACAAGAGCAAATGAGAACAGATTTCAGAACATACCAAACCCACAAAACGCAGACCGTTTTGTTTATTTGGAGCTCCAAAGAATGTCCTAGATTGGCAGTGAATTGCGGTAAAGGTCACGTAGTCTGTACTTAGTGCTTTGCGCAGTTGGCTGTCTGGCTGAGCTAACCTCACAAGTAAATGTTTAACAACCTGATGCTTGTTAGATGGAGAACAGTCACATTTTCCAACGAACTAGCATTTGCAATTAACTGACCAGAATATTTATATCTTTCACATAAATAGAACAGTGACACAGCAAGTCTATAAACGTGTGCAACTGGAATGTTTGTCATGTTTTCTCCAGTTAATCAGTTAAGTATCCACGTCTATGTCGTTATCATAGAGATGAAAGGGTGATAATTGTAGGCAGACACTCATGCATCACACATTTTCCTCAATACGCACTTTTATATAACACACACACACACACACACGCACTTCTAGCTGTAGTGCACCACAAGCACATGGTGAGGCTAATAGGTTTAAATTGGCAGCGGTCCCAGTGATGTCAGAGTAATCCTCATTAAAACCCCGATGACATCACCACTCTTGCAAGAGTGCGCAAGAGCTGAGGCCACATGCGAATGAGGAACTTTGGAAAGTGTGTGTTTATGTCTGTGCCCTGTGTGTGTGTGTGTGTGTGTGGGGGGGGGGTGCTACTGTCATAACAGCTACCTTAATTAAATACAGTCCCTGCTTCACTAGAGACAAGCCTACTTTCAAACCAACAACTTTAACCTCCGCTCATGAATAAAAATAAAACAATAAAGGCTTAAAAGAAACCTATTTTCCCTAAATAAATAACCTAACTCAGGGGTGGGCAAACGTTTTGACTCGCGGGCCACAATAGGTTCTAAAATTTGACAGAGGGGCCGGACCAAGAACATATGGATGGAGTATTTGTGTGAGCTAATATAAATGACACATGAAAGCTATTGCATTAAAGGATTTGGCCTTTTACAGGTAGCATTACAGGGAAAAGGTAAAATGAATGAGGTTTAATTATTATACAATTTTATTTAATGATATTATTTGGACAAGTTTGGCGGGCCGGATTAAAAAGGCCAACGGGCCGCATATGGCCCCCGGGCCTGGGTTTGCCCATGTCTGACCTAACTGCTAAATCCCAAACAATTAAAGGTGTCGGCTGATATAGACAAATTCAAAAACATCTGGAAAACGAGCTTTGTCTTGAAAGACTCTGCTGGAAATGATCTCAGGCGTAAATGTACCAACATTATAAGTTCAACTATCCTAAATATATGAAGTTTACTCATTTTACTTTGTAGTAATTAAAATGGCCTTGTTTGTTTTACATCTGAGAATTTCTTTTTTTTTCCCCAGTACACAGAAGGTGTGCACACAGAATGAGTCTAAATTCAACTGGGAACCATGGAAACTGATGGACAACAAAAGTCCTTAAAATTGCCAAAGGCACCACATCAATACTTGGATGCTGCGTGCAGAAATGTCAAGAAAAACACTGAACAGCATGTGAGATCTGCTTTAGAAATAAAAACCAATTAGCAGAATGGCCTTCAGTCCCTGTCGGAATCATGGGGAAAGAAGAACAGAATAAATACATCGGAGTTAAAAAAAATACATCATTCTACACCCTGCAATGCGAGAGTCCGTCTCACAGATGGATCAAAAGTCGAGCACTTTGGGTTGTGCAAGGAAGCTGCACAATTGCGTTCGCAGAAAAGTACAGAGGAAGGTGACTTATGTCGACTAAACAGCTAAGAACGAAAGCTTTGTTAGACTCGGATATCGGAAAGGAAGCGGAACACAACGCTAAAAGTAAACAATGAAGTGTTCACAAATTATTTAAAGTTATTCCAGCAGGGCTTTATTTGAATTCTACGGCTCAGCAAGGTCATTGCCGAAACACAAGTGAACAAACTCATCTCGGTGAGTCATTCACCTTCCCTTAACCTCACAGGTTTCTGGCAAGCCCTTGCCGCAACCATAATACCATGTACGTCTTGAATAAATCTAAATCCATGCATTGCATGTGTGTTTACGCAAGGGGAGTCCCTCTTCCATCGTAAATCCTTTCTAATCTGTTGTAATATGCCTCCCCGCGAACATGGTCGTCATCGTGGCAATCCTAATCACCGTCATCGTCACGAGCGATTCTCTCTGGAGAAGAGCACGGCCGTCGTCCTTCGCCGCCGCTAATGAGAGGTAATTCGCATACGCTTGAGACGTTGTGCAATATACGTCTGCAGGGAAAACCGCAAGGGAGGTGGTTGAACAAAAAAGCATCTGAAAGTCTGAGACTTATTGAGAGTGATTGTCAAAAGTCTAAAAGGGGTTCAAGATTAGCCTGTTGCCGTTTCAGGTTGACTCAAAAGGCCCATAAACAAGGACTGCATGTATCTTAGCGAGTCTAAAATCCCAGGCCTCGGCATGTTTTTCCTTCAAACTCCATTCTCCACCTCTTCTTGCTTCAGTTGTTTTTAGATGCAGAGGGAGCTACTAACCGGTGGCTGCTTTGTTCCTGCAGGAAAGGACCCGGCCATGATAAAAATCTGATGCAGGTTCTGTTTGGGTTGGATGGTGACGCACACCGTTGCACAGCAGCACTTCAACTCGCCACGGAATGAGCGATGATATTTCCTTATTTCTTCGTTTTGCCTCTGAACCAACCGCGACATTTTAATGCCAGGAAAATAAGAATGAGACTTTGATACACAGTAGCTCCTAAAACAGCAGAGTTTTCAATCGCCGACTGCCTCAGTCCTTGCTTTAGCCTGCAAGGTTTCTACTTGTGATTTATGCCGACTACATGAAAGTCCTTTGGTTGCCGTGCTATACTCTTATTGATCTGGCCGTCTCGGGCTTCGGTCCTGGAGATGAACACAAAATTGAATGCACTATCTTGCAGCTGCTGTGCAGACACAGATAGAGAGAGGGAGAGAGGGAGGAAGAGCACAGGCTGAAATTCATAAAATAAGTATGCAAATGATGAAATTTAAAATAAACGTGATGTCAAAGCTGCCTCCAGGATTTACGGTTTTGTTATTGTTGCATAACTTTAATCTGCCATGCAGAGACCTCTTAGCAGTGACGACGCAGACGACAATGATGGAAAATCCTCCTTCAGGAAAGACAGTTGGTCATTTTTATTCATTGTAAGCCACTATTTTAATGATGCTAGCAGATCTCAGCAGTGCCTGTTAGACAGAGCAAACTAAGGAGTGGTGAGTTTCAGCCATAAATATGTCACAGAATTGGACAATAAGGAATCAAAGAGCACCAATATGTGAGAAAAACAACTGGATGGAACAGCCAGAGAGTCTACAGATTTCCTATACTGACTAACTGCTTGTGCACTCAGACAAGATGTCCTACAAAATAGTTGTGAGTTCAGAAGAGAGGCTAAAGTCTCGTGAGCAACAGAAGTATGTGGGTACATGACCTATTAAAACGGTAATATCCTCAGACAAATCCCAGACAATTAATAAAATAGTCACGCCTAGGACTAATCAAGCAGCCATTCGAACCAAGCTGAGCCAATAGTGAGAAGTACAAAACATTTTGATTCCTATATAGTCATGCTTCATTCCAACATCACATTGATTTTCTTTTACATCCCAAAAAGTGATAACTCAATTCTATTGTTTTAAAAATCATAATTAATCCCAGCTAATTATTGTCGTGAACTTGATTGTTTCAATTGATCATGAGTGACAATAAAAATGTACATTTTCAAATTCAACTAGAAAATTGGCAAATGAGACAATGGCATAAAAAAAAAAATCAAACGTCGGCGATCACATACCCCCCCCCCCCCGCCTCAGCGGAGCTAATAATGTGTGTAACGTGTACTAAAGATCCTTTTCATCCCCTCGAACAAGTCTCTTTCACACCAAGCAGCCTGGCTTCTGCTTCTGGCAGACATTACTAGAGAGTAAAAGGTGTGAAGAAGGGACGTGTTACACCTTGCGGCCCCATTAGGGGCAGTCAGTTGAGAACACACCAATAAAAAGACCGAGCATCCCCCTGTGCAGCCGACTGGCACACACACACACACACACACAAAAGCACATGCACACTCAGTAATAATGGCACTATAGTAATAATGACACAAAAGTGAGTGATGGTTTTGTCCCTTCAAAACTGACAGCGGGTCTCTGCTGCCTCCAAAAAAAGCCCATTTTAAAAGCTTCACCTCGGTCCAAACATCCTGGAGTGATAAGAAGTCATCTAAAATATGGCTGAGATTGACTCGGCAGCACTGGAATCAGCGGCAATGCGCAGTGACAGAGAGCCTCAAAGAAATTAGATAACGATGCCCTGTGTCTTGTTACCTGCGTGAAGAAACATGCAACACCCGAGGCCACGCTCACAGCCATCAAAAAACTGGTGGAGAGAAAAGCAGTGAAATCTAATGGCCTCTAACACGTTTCCTGAAAGAAAAACAAGCTAAGAAATGACTTTTCTTCTTTTTTTTGACACAATTTATTATCCACTGACTATAAAACACCCTGCAACATTTAGAGAGAGCAAGACAGAAGCGATGCAACAATGCATTTCCATTTCCCAGGTTCTAAATATAGCCTCGTCTATCGCTCCACCTGGTCTTTGAGGCATTCTGTTCACTGAAATGGATTACAACACATTTTTCATTTCCTTTCTGGCCAGTGTTTTTCAGAGTTTCGACAATCGTACGTCTCAGATTATTCTTGCCAAGGACACTATACCCTTATGCATTTAAAAATGTAGGATGGCAGTTTGGTGCATCAATTCGTACATCGCTCCTCCGACTTTCTATGTATTAACGATTATGTATGCAGTCTAAAAGCATAGTGATCAATACAAAATGCTGATGGTAGCAATAACCCTAATGCAAGTGAAGCCTGTTAGAGAGAGAGAAAAAAGCCAATAATGTTCCTCATGCAGTCTGAAAGCACTTTGGAGCGTGATGGATGTGGACGTTGCAACCGTAATAAAATCAACACATACATTTACTTCCTCGTGTAACACTTAATACATGTTCTAAACTAAAAAATACACAAATTCAAATATTTTTGTCATTTTTCCTATTTTACTACTACTCCGCTTGAGTAATAGCAAAGGAGACTGATCCATTAAAAAGGTGCAATAAATAAGACTTTGAACACATGCACATATAAACTATGATGATGCATTTATTTACCACGTTGAAAAAAGAGGAGAAAAAAACCCAAACTCAATTGGATTTAAGATTTAAAAGGAGTCCGACATGATCGTCTCCCATTTTCAGAACCTCATTCTCAGTTTTTGATAACGGCAGCCCCGAAATGTTGTCTGAACACTGTCACTGCATTTCTAACAGGCATTTAATGTAGAAAGACAATATACCCCCCCCCCCCCCCAAAAAAAGATAGCTTAACTGCTAATTCAGATCTCTTTCAAATCAGTGAAGGAAGTAATTATAGCAACAAAGGAAGACCCAATGATGAGTCATTGTAATGCGAGTCACTTTCCTGTGACAGCCAGTGGCTGCAGCTAATGTTAGCACACCTGAAACAACCGCCATCTACAGAGGCCACTGGGGTATATTTAGAGTGTCGGGCGAACTAAGACGAGCATCTTTGTCAAAATGAGTTAGCACACTGCAGTGTTTCCTCATATGATGAACTAATAGTTCATAAACTCTGTAACCTTTACCGATGCATTTTACAATATGCACATACTGTGGTAACAACATAACAGCTGTGGTAACAACATAACAGATTAATTTCATGCTGCAATGTGTGAATAGTCCAAATAGTGTTTGTTCATTTCCAGTACGTTTGGAATGAGTACGGTTGCCCTCGGGTATTTGAACTTTTGAACAGCTGCCTCCTTTGAACCAATGTTAGCTTTTCAGCATATCTGGTGATGTCTTTTTTTTTTTTTTTTACTGATATTCTCCAAAATAAATTTATTACAGTTTTATTTTATTACAGTGTCACTCATCTGAAGTCTGAGTTTACAGAGTTTGACGCAATGTGAGCTAAATGTTAGCCCGAGTCGAGTATTTGGGTGGTCAAACTGCTTTTCCACATTTATTCTTCTGAGCTCCATTTACATCTTTACAAAACTCCTTCAATGTTCATACTTCAACGATCAGTTAATGACTATATTTATTCAGAATTATATATATATACATATATATATATACACACGCACACACATGCATAGAGAGAGAGATCAGCACTATTGATCAGCACAATTTGTATAGATCTAGAGCTCATCTTTCCACATCCTCCTGCCTTTTCATTACCCACTCAGAAAAAAGAAGAAACATACAAATGGAAATGTCTGCTAAGCTTTGAAATAAAGTATGAAGACACTTCCCAGAGGTCCAGAGCTTTTTGTGACTGAAATGAACACGATTGTGGGTAAAAATGTGGTCATGTGAAGCATGTGCCTTCTTGTGTAACGCCACAGTCCAGAGAAGAATACAGACAAAGAGGAACAAGTTAACAAGTAGGTCTGATTGATGCCGGCACAACTAAGCCCGGCCATTTTCTGGATGGGTTTAATATGTTTTGCATGAGTAGCATTAAAACTCAAACCAATGGAAAACAAAAAGAAAGAAAGAAAGGACGGAAATACGAGCGTCCTTCATACCCCAAAAATCCCGGTGTGGTGACATCAGCGATCCCTTTGTGTCCCTCCCAGCTTCTAACAGATCACTAAGACAACAATTCCCATAAGATGCTCAACCTACGTATGACTCCAAAAAACACAGCACTTCTATCAAGGCGTTTTGTAAAGCACTCCCACACGGAGCTGTTCCTGACTCGCCTTTGTGGATTAACATGAGCATTTAGTGTGGGCGAAAATGACAGGAAACGTCTGGCCCCTTTGACAATCCCGTTTCCCTGAGTTTAGCTGGGAAAGAGCTGCGCCAGTCTGGGATAGGAACTGTGCCCTCCCCCACCGGCCCCCCCTTCACTTTTCAGGTTCTTTAAATTGCTATGCACGTCCTGCTTTGTGTGCATGAACTGTTGCATACATAAAGGCAAACATACCAAAAAAAAATGCATTAAAGCAAACGAAATTTGACTTTTGTCAATCCCAATTAGAAACACTCACCATATCCAGGAGTGTCGTCTAAAAGGAAAATGGCCCAGGTGCATCATGGGCCTGTCAATGGGAACACCGGGACATTGTCCACGCTTCATAAGGATGCTCTGTCAGAGGTGGGCGATCCACTGGTTAACCTTTCAGTCGCTGAGCCTCTATAGGTAACTAGTAAACTATCGAAAGACACTGTCCCACAGTATCCACAGGTCCCAGCACAACATGGACTGTCCCATACTGCGGTCAGCTGCTGGACGTCTCCATTCAGACCAGTCTACCAGTAAACAGTCCAACAGTCTCAATGTCCAACACCACACGTTTGGTCCGAGTGCATCGCTACATAAAGACCATGGCTTACAGCAAAAAAAAGTCCAACGACATGGCACCATAAAATCCAGAGGGTAACGGAAGAAAAATAAAAGTCACATTCACAGACAGTAAAAAAACGGAAGGGAGACAAGCACACAGGCGGCCACCCGGCAGGACCAGCCAAGCGCTCCGGTCGCTGCTCTTTTTTCCGTGGGATCCTTCCAGCAAAGGTTTGGAAATGACTGTTCCACATCCACATGGTGAACCGGTTCAGGGGCTCATTCTTCCGGTAGGAATTCCTTTTGCCTGAGAGCCGCCAATGCCGGTTGGAGAGGCAGCGGCAGCATGACAGAGCATGTCACACACACACAGACACTCACTCAGCTGTGTCTCTCTCACTTTGTCTCTCCCTCTGTTCAGTCCTTTGACAACCTCCCAGCAAAGGAAGTGAGGAAACAAGGAAAGGACCCCCCCAAACCCCCCCAAAAGCAAAACAAAGCAATGACGCCACTCCTCACAATCTCCCCTTCTCTCAGTCCCGCTCTCGCTCATCTCTCTCCCCCACCCTCCTCTCCTCTCCTCTCCTCGCTCCAGTCAGTGGGATGTCCTGACCCTGTTAAAGAGGTGTGTCTGCTGATCCTCTTACCACACACTGTTCCACCTCCAAGCCTACACACGCACAGTTCACACACACACACACAAAGGAGGCTGATAGTCGCACAGAAAGCCTCTACTCTATAAAGTAATAAAAAAATCGTTGACAGAAGTAATTCCTCTCTAATTTCCGCCATCAAATTGAACTTTTGTTTGTCTCTATCATGTCCGTCCATAGTCCTATAAATGCGATCTTTGTTGCTGCCCTGCCGGTAAGCTTTTGCGACTCCAAGCTCACCTTCAGTCTGCCTTTAGTGTCTGCTCTGCTTGCGTGCCAGTGAAACATAGAATTTCAAACCGCACCACAAATGCCATATCATCCCCCCCACCCCCATACTTGTGTATATGTGAACATTTGTTCATGTGAAAGCATGCAGGGGGACTCAGGACATGTTTGTCTTGAGAAACTTGTTATGCAGGATGTCACTGGCCTTGCTGTGGTAAAATATATTCCACTGTCCTTATGCCAGGGGCTGTGGGATCCAGACAAGAGTCAGCAGTCCTGCCTAAAAACCAAACAGCAATTAAAGCGTAAATGTCACTGTGTCTTTAATGCCTATTAACTTATGAAGACAAATCACAGCAAGTCTTTAAAACCTTTTTTAGTCAGACTTTATATTTTTGTCAGTTTGCCTTTGCATGGGCGCACTTTTGTGCCCACATATCAATTTCTGCATGTGCAAGTGCCGTTTAGCGCGGACATTATGAGTCGAGGTCACCGTTAGCACTCTAGATTGTGTCTGTGTGTGTGTGTGTGTGTGTGTTTCACATTAAAAGCCATAGCTGTGGCTTAGCTCCAGTTGCTGTGGTTTTGAAAAACAGGATCCATCACCGCTTCTTACAAACATCCTGCCAAAGACACACGTCAGCAGCCTCTCAACTGCTGCCAAAAGTCAAACCACCTTGCAGCCTCTGTAAGCCTGCAGCTTCAGCCACAACAGCTGCTCTCTTGAATAGGGTGGGGGAGCCCTGAATGGGGAGGAATCTGCTTGCAGAAAAATTAGGACAAATGTAGCCTTCAGGGTGGAATGTGGGTGAGTTTGTGTGTGTAAGGAGGAGACAAGGGTGACACTTCAGGCGCCAACTGGAAAAACAAAAAAAATCAGTTTAAGGGGCCTCAATTATTTTTAGAAAGAGAAACTAGTGTTAGAAAAAAAAAAAAAAAAAGAAATCTGCATGTCCTGTCAGCGTGCATCATATGGATGTAATAATAAATATTAGAGACTGTTGGGCCCCGCTTTACTGAAGATGGGAGAGCTGTCACGACTCACGCAGCGACGAGGGGAGAAAAACCGAGATGATAGAGGCGGAGAATTTATGTAAAAAGAAAAAACGGGCGAGGGGGCGAAATAGAGAGAAACACAGATGTGTCGAGGGAGTAAGGTAGAGGGTTGAAGCTTCCATGCCACGCTTGAAACAACACGTACGTGCCTGACAGAGAGCTGACAATAGAATATTACAACCATAAGAGGACATTAAGCCATCATCATCTGTGACCCTGCTTGTAAAAAGAGCGATGCATTCTCCATCTCCACAATACCCCAACATTCGCTCCGACATGGGTCTCTGCTGCCGGACAGTCGGACGAGAGAGGTTGGATTCCACAGCAGAACGAGAACATATCGATTTCACGTGTGCTAACATTTATCAAAACGCGTTTCCTCTCTGAGCTACAGTACAATGTCCAGAGAATGCAGGCCGAACAACCTCTAAAGACACATCTATGTTGGTCAGACAGGATGGGCCGCCAGCAGCATGACTTCCATCACTCAGTGTGTGAAGCAGAAACAACAACAGGCATGACGGTCCTTCAGGTCACATGACTTGTACAGGAATATATGGTAAGCTTTGGAACAACTAACTCAATATTCAATCAATCAAATTGCATCTTAAAAGGCGATGACAAAGCACCGCAGCACACAAACACACGACTCAATCGACATGTTCAAATTAAACTTCTTGCATACATTGCATTCAAACAGGAAAGCAAACTGGGCCCTCGTGCACGCGTTGTTGCTTTGAGGCAAGCTGACTGTCCATCACTCTGTATGTCACTGTGAAAATGCCTTGGGCTCTCTCCACTCGCCATTCACAAATGGTTCTGCAGTGGCATTTGAGCAAAGGTTAACTCCCCCCCCCCTTTGAATCAGATGTTTGTAATTAGATTCCAACCTCTAACAGGGACGTGGAAGCTTCGAGGGCCATTTCTAGAACATGAAGAATGTTGAAGTGTCCAAAAAGTTATCACTTGTGGAATGGAGAGGAGGTTTTTGACTCTTTGATATAAAGGCTGCTTTGCCATGCTGTGTCCTGAACTGCTTGTCAGAACTTTCCTCCATAGTCCCCAACTTCCTGCCACACCGTGCCAGGTCTCTGTTTTTGTGATGCAACCTTTCTGGCCTCGAGCCCCCCCCCCCCCAGTAGCTTCTACATCAAGAAACCCCTGGGCTAACCAAACCTGAAAATCTTCCTTGACAGCGTTCTGTGGTTAACAAACTTAGCAGACAATAACAGCCTCTATAATGAAGCCTTTGAACATTCGGCATGTAGGTTGCAAAGTCTCCCCTGGGATAAATGCAAAGGGAGGAGGTGGGAGAAAGGGCCTTCACCCTCGCTGCATGTTTGGGGCCATGGGGTACGCCTGGCCATCAACTTTCCTGCCATCTGATCTGACTCAGAAAGCAGAGGGTGACCAGATGAACTCGCTCTCCTCATCCCTGTGTCATCGATATCTACAGCTAGACATCTGATGATGTCATAAAATCAAGCCTCACTTTAAGGTTTATGGCCAATTATTCACCGAAGAATGACCTCATGCAAAAAGCTTTATTTGATAAAGGACAAACGAACAAACAAAAACCCACATTTGTAAATAGTGACATCTATTTTGACTGCTTCATGAGCTGCTCTCCCAGAAAAAGCAGATGGGAACGTACTGAAATATCAATGGTGCACAACTTCAGGCAATCGCCACGACACCATCTGGTGAATATGGAGCCCAGTAACATTTGGTGCAATGAGCTCTGCTCTTCTTCTGATACTTTCATTATCTCATTACAGCATCACAGAACTCTCCTCCCCCACTCTTCCAAAATGTCAAAACTCAGCACGACTGGACAAACTACAAATGCAAATTCATTTAACTGCAAATATGTGTGTTTTTCTTTTTTTCTTTGGAAGGTCTTGGTTATTACTGGGGTGTTGAATACTTAATTTAAATTGCCATGTCACGCCCTGGCAACATGTCCGGGGTGTGCCCCGCCTGTCGTTCATAGCAAGCCTGTGATAGGCTCCAGCTACTCCTGTGAGCCGCAAAGCGGAAGAGCATCTGCAGACGAGACGATCGTCTCATTTACAAGGAAAAGCATTGATGGACGGAAACACGTAAGATGTTAAATGACAGCGTAACAGATTAGTTTTGAGATGTCTATTTGTTGAAATGTTTTCTGCAATTAAAAGAAGCATCACGATGAATTCCCCGAGTTATGAATTGCCTGGAATCATTCTACGGCAGCGTCTGATTCCACAGGCAGGCAGCAGTGCAATGCCTGTGGCATTCGTTTGCCTCGAACTGCCTGTTGCGGTTTTCATGTGTGGATATTTCTCTCAGCTACGGTGCTAAAAGCAACAAGCTAAATATTCCTGCCAGATGTGTTGATAAGGATGCCTGTTTGCTAATTGTCAACCCTGATGTCATACCTAGTGTACGTAATCTAACTATTGATTTCCCTTATCTAGGTGTGGAGTTGTACAGTAATCCCCCGCTCTTCCCCCTTAAATATCTGTGTCATCCCATCCAATAGCCTCCCCCTCCAGTCCCAGCCGTGGCGTATCTCTTGCTCAACCCCTCCAAAAATAGACTTTTCCTGCATTGCACCAATGTTGTGTCACTGTTGCAGCCAAGGCACTCGATTGGCTCCCACTACACCGTCTGACGAGTCTGCGCTTAAATCACAGCACTGAATGAAGGCGAGTGTCTGTCTGGGTGTGATTAGTAATTCCTCTGAGGGATTTAATGACCCAGCGATGACCTCTGACGATATGCTAATTGCCGTGGGCTCATGGGTAAACACATCTCGCTAAGTGATGAAAAATGTACGTTCAATCGTGTTCAGTATATGTTTAGGCAGCTTGCTTAACATGTTAAGAGAATTTGAGAAAAATCCAATATTGCATTCTCAGTTTGCATTTTCAAAGTGAAACAGAGAACCAGACTTTGCTTGTTTTATTTATTAGGCATCTATGTTTCTTATTTATCCAGCTATGCATCTATATCTATCAACACTTCTCCACGGAAACATATTTAATTTCCCACAAGGATCAAAACATTTTAATATTATTATGCAAGTGCTTTCTACTTAAACTCTACTACTAAAACCTAAATTTTTAGGGGTCTTTGGAGATATTTGTAACAAGATGAGGAATTTAACATTTATAGCCACATGAGTTCCTCTACAAGTCCAGATAAAATACCAAAAAAGACAGAAGACAGTAGTCACTTGGGCGGTGCAAGGATCATTAAAAAAAATATTCAACTTAGAATACTTGGATTCCACCCGTAATTTCTTTTTGAAATACTGTGATTTTGAAAATAAATATTTGATTGATGTTAGATTGCTCGGCATGCAGAGAGAATTAATGCCCATGCAGTGACCAGGCCAAGTTTAATAAGTTCACAATGGAAGTATAAGGCAAGTCAGAGGATTGACATCAGGATTCATCATCTGGTGACTGTTTTGTTATTTATTGTTGTTTTTAAAAACAAAACAGCATGGTAATCCGTCAATTACATTTTCAGATATTTCAGTCTGGAGAACATGAACAGAGTCATGTCGAGACGAAGGAAAAGAACAAGACAAAGACCAACAATCAATCAGGGTATTTAGATAAACCAATCAAGAGATGTAATTACTTAAATATGGCGATAGCTGGAATAAAGGAAAATTAGGTAATGGAAAGTCTGTGCGAGGTTTTGCTCTCTCACTTATGTAACTGTCCCCAATTCAATTAAAGGGTATGAGGTATGAAGAAGCAGCAGCATGCAGGACAGAGTTTTAACTATTAAGTAATTACAGGTTAGGGACGGCCTGTGATATTCTGTCTGGAGGAAACCCACTAAACTCAAACGGCTCTTATATTGGGCTTATATTTTCATTTATGTGAACGTGCATGGTGAAGCCCAACCAAAGGGGCAGGGCGGATATGAACACGCAAATTAGATAAGAAGTTAATCAATACAATTACGAGTTAGAAACCCTCAGAGTATTAAAACCAGCTGCTTAAAGCAACTTTAATCTAATTTATAGTGACGCGAGGGCAAAAACGTCAACACTGCACAACTACATGAGGATTAAAAATCCATCTCCATCTCCATGACAAGCGTTCATGAAGCACAAATGATGGGTTGCATCGCGTTCATTTCAGTTTTTACTCTGGTACTTCATCTGAGTATAGACACAGTTGACTTGTGAACAGAATACTGCATGTAGGAATCGAACTAAAAAGATTACTAGTGGATTTCATTTAATCTTTGGCTTCATTAAAAGAGCAGTTTTCAATATAATTGATTTAAATGGTCAACGTTATGAATTATGTGCAATGAGGAAAATGACTTCCCTGAACCTGATTAAGATTTCGATTTAAACTCGGTTCTGGAAGCACAAAATTCACCGGAAACATTGTGGAGCTTGTTATTAATATATTGACACTGTGAGACAGAAAAGTAAATTCCATCTTTCTCAATTCAAACATCTTCCTTTTCCTCACAAAACACTGATCAGTCCAAGGCAACAGAAACATTTCAGCAAAAAAGGATTTCCCTTCATAAGTGAAACATTATAAACATTATGATGTCGGAATGCAAAATAATTAAGACGCTGATGAGAGACGCTTGACATGGACTCGGAGCAAAGACTTGAGTAACGGAAAAGTGGATGAAATTCACATAAAGACGACAGACGACAACAATAAAACGTTGATTTGTGTTCACCTGACAGTTTTCATTTAGTTTGTGATAACATGTTTTAAGATATATATATATATATATATATAGTGACATCAGGACAATAACAGCAGCCTGTGTTGCTTGTTGATGGGATGTGAACTGAATGGCTGAGGAGGGACACACAGATGGCCTTGCCACCCTCGTCTGTTGCACAGCTCCCATGACATTTAAAAGTCAAATCTACAGGCCCTCCCCCCTCCCCTTCATCCACACCTCATCCTCACCACCTGCCAACCCACTAGACTAGAAGGAGAGTGGCGGCTTGACGCCTCGGAATGGAACAGACAAATGGCTGAGGAAACCTGTGATAACTAAATATTTTCATTACACAGTAGGAAGAAGAGAAGAAGATAGAATCCGTTTCAGGGAATATCCTGCAAGATGCCGTGATGCACGAGATGAAACCGGGAATGCAGTGTCCAAGGTTAACAGCGAGAGATCACATGTGAGCCTTGAGGCATTTGTGTGACGTCTGGTCCGCAAGACAATCATTAGATAATCTTCAGACGAACAAACAAACTCGTAAAATCTTTGTCCCACAAACAAAGGTTGACAACAACAAAAGACAGACACGTAAACTCTGCTCAACAGAACACAAAGGCATTTCAGTCCAGAGGAGACTGACTGGCGTCACAGTGCATGTTTACCTCTCAGTTTTGCATACGTGGGCTTAGTGTTTGCGAACATACAAATGCAAAAAGCTGCATATGTAATGTGAGCTGCCTTGTGCTCTGATGTTTGATGGGTCGCACGTCAGGATGAGACGATGACGACATTCCCGCATCGCCATGGCCCCGGGATAGAGCGCTCTCTGAGAAGCACTCAAGCAGTTCAATTGAACATGTTGGTTTTTCTGACTATAAAACCACAACCTATATGGCTTCCCCACAGGACAGGGGTTCCCAAATGTCTCCACTTTTATTTAAAAATCAAACTAGTATTACACTAGAAGAATTATGGCTACAATATTGGCTATTTCCAATCATTTTTTAAATTGTATTTCATGACCATCACTTTGGAGAAACCCTGAATTTCCCCGCTGCATGTCATTAGTGATTTAAAGTCACACCCAATTGCATTTATTACTGCACTCTTTTGCTGTGAATCTCCAACCCTTGGTGAAAAGGTACCGTACTAACATGGTGTGGAAAAAATCCAATTGCCCACAGCCCTTACTGCTGCAGGCCCTGATTAGCAGGAACCTTAGCCACCAGTCCCAAGTCCTACGACAAAGGAAAACCTTGCCCATTCCTGGAAACTATAAACCAACTGGACATTCATATTTGTTAAAAATCGTCAGCAAAATGTGTCTTCTGATGAATCTGGCACAGCAGGCGGCAGCACGGAGCCAATCTATCCCCCATTCAGCTGCAGTATGCCCATCACTGGAAGGTCTTCACCCTGATTCCTGAGACTTCAGAGGAAAATGACACCCTCGCATGCTATATTTAGCACACTGATCAGCACATCCAAGGAATACACAAGTTCTCTCGCAACTGGCCATTGCATTAGATGACCAATTTGAACTCTTAGCTGTACAGTGATACGGAATTTGTTTACATCTACAATAGAACAATTAGAAACACATGAATGATTGTCTGCTACGAAACCCCACCAAAATGTTTATGATGAAGCAGGGGGAGTTTCAAAGCCGTTATCAAGGCAGAAACAGGATGAGCTGCTTTTGGCAGCCAAAGCTGACGGCACATCCATGATTATCATGATGTGGGGTTACATTCGTGAGCTATGCGCAAAATACTACTGCAGTTGTGCATTTCGGCAGGTGACCGTCCAGAGCGATTTCTGCTGCACAAACAGCACACAAACAGAGAGCTTCCCACAGGGATCAACTGTCACATCGCGGCGGTCGTTAAATCTGTCCATCAAGGTGATGGCAAACACTTGCTCCCATTTGCATTAAAATGGCTGCTTCTCATCTATTGGCGCCAGGTTTGGTGCACAGTCAGCAATTGCTTAAAATGGAAAATAATATGTTCAACGAGAAAAAGCACTCAGAGAGCGCAGACCTCCGCCGAGCAGCTCATTCTACTTGCATGTCATTTATATATTGTACATGCATATGTCCTTTAGGTAGATCTGTAGTTCACAGGTTGAGAAAACAGCTTCAGATTAGATTTAAATTCATTCCCTTTAATGCACCTCCTTTGCTAACACTCTCTCTCTATTTTTCTTCATAAGAGAGGTCATATTTCCTTGGTGCATATGACTGAATTATCTTACAAGTTCCTGTTGGAAAAAGCAGTATTCATTAAAAAAAAAAGGTTTTTTTTCCCTCCAACTGTGACTCCAGCTGTATCACAGGAAGGTATGCAGCAAAGAATGAGTGGGTGGGGCGGGGGTACACGGATACAGAGAATACAGGTATACTACAAGGAAGAAACAGATAGGAGACAAAAAAAAACAGCAAAAGAGAGACAAAAACAAAATGGGACAACGGAGAGAATATTGACTGGACACCTCTTCAAGTCGTTGTCAGATGCAGTGTGACACAATTTCGAGCCCAGCATCTGCAAAACCAACGCGCATAAAATTGTAGACATAAAATTGCAACCCTCTCTGCATGCAGACAAAAAAGCATGAAAGAAAAATTTGAAAGTGATGAGGGGAGAAAGAGAGTGAGAGAAAATGTAATAGTGTGAGAACAGCAGTTACATAACAACGGATAGAAGCAGCATGGAAGCTACCAGCGGGGAGCTCCTGGGCTTCTGCGAGTCGCAGAATGACGCATTGCCCTCACACACACACACACACACCACCTTTAATGCAGCAAATGACACTCATCCACATTCATGTATTCGATACAAGAGAAGCCACTCCCACACATTGATAATATTCTCGCAGAGTAAGTGACAAGACATTCATTGCAACACTCCCAGTAGCCGAGGAGCAGAAAAGCAAAATGCACACTCACTATAATCTATAAACTGCTTGGAGACACAGAAGTCCAGAACCATTGTCGTAGCTCAAATTAATATTTAAGAGTATGATGAAATCACAATTCGTAGATCCATTGTCTCTTTCGGTCTTACATGGATCATTTGGATTTTACGCACAAACAAAGAGTCAGAAAAAAGCAACAACTAAATAACCATGAAAGCTTTATTTATGCTTCTGGGTTTAGAATGTGTGAGTGTGTTCAATGAAGGAATTTGCCAAGTTAAATTCGTGTTTCAAATTCGATAGGCAGATTTATTTATTTTTTATTTTTTACTTTTGCAGAGATGGATTTCTGGTGGATATAACTTACAGGGAAGTTATACAACTGCATATTTCACAACCAACAAAGAAACAAAACCATAGCAACCCAGTTTCCACCAAAGGATTGTACATGTATAGGGATGGAAACATGTACATTTCAAAAACTAGCAACAGACGATAGATTCCTCAGTTTCGTTTATGAGGCTTTTCTGCAAAAATAATATTAGTATTTTTAGGAAGGCTATTAATTGAGGAGGTGACATGATGTTAGAGAGCCCGAAATAAGTATTGGACAATGTTCAGAAATGTATATGATAATGTTTGCAGTATTGAGGACGAAAGCTAAATACGCTAATAATAACTACAGGAGATCTTTTTGAACGTCATACATGTCCATCTATCTCTTAATGTGCTGCTAAACATAAAACACCACTCTCTAACAACCAATCGCGGAAGCTATTTTTACTCCAAGGTATTTTTACTCCAAGGCTTATCTGAAAACACAGCACGACGACCCTGAGCTCAAGGATCGATTGATGAGCTCTGAGGAATAAGCAACACATATTTCTCTCATCTGCAACTGTAAAAGTGAGCTACTTTGCATTTAACAAGAAATCAATACCCTGCAAGATGGACTCCCCCCTAACCTCTACATCGGATTAGATGCAACATATTTGCAGCAAAACACAACCCTGTCGACACAACCCCCAAAGCTACTGATCCTAGAGTGAAGGACGGCAGCTTGTGATGCGCAACAGCTGTTAGAAGGCAGGTGTGTGCTTCTCATTATGGTCATAGCAAGATAAGGATGGCTGTTAATCTCTGGCCCCAGATAGGAGACTGCTTATTTGCGTGTGAAGAATTTGGGTCATGTCCACGCACACACAGGATTTCACATGGACAAAGCTATGCTCCATCCACATATTTCCTCTATTCCTGCTGGCTTTGTGGATGGATTTGCATATTTTTATGTCATTGTTAGTGTATTTCTGTATCGTGTGTATGTGTGTGTGTGCAGAGAGAGAGATTGAGATTGATAGAGAGAGCGAGTGGTGTGCTTTGGTGAGAGTGGAAGCATAATGAATGCAAGAAATGGGGGGTGTGTACCAGCCACCTCTTTCTAGTAAACAAGCATGTTTTATGGGCAAATTTATAATGCATGGAGCAAGACACCATTGAGGGTTCACCACTGGATTGAGAACATCGGATTTGACATTATCTATTTAATTGTAAATAGTCTATTTACTATTATAAATGAGACATCAGAGGACAAAAATGCTAAATTCAGTGGAGAGGGAGGATGGCTCAATGCAAACGAGAACATGTAGAGGAACGAATGCAAACCTGAGGACTCATCGCTCAGCAATGCCCGTTCAACAACAGACAAATGAACCAGATCCCAGCTGCGACTCACGGTGGCAGCTTGTCCTCCAGGACCGTCCACAGCTGGGACCCCACCAATCGCCACTTCCCTCCGTATCACAGACATTGTCAGTGCTCTTATCCTCTCCGAATATGTAGTCAACATGAACATAGGAAACAAACAGCATGAACACATCAACATAGCATTCTCTCTATGCTGTAGAAAAACATGTATGCGAATATTTAATCTCTTATTCTAAGTGACAAACACGGACACTCACAAAGCATCCCAAACCACTTATAGATCATCGCCTACAAAATAAAGCTACTTTAATTATTATATTATGTTACTTATGATTAATTACCTTGACCTCCCTTACAGCATATATGTATACAGCAATATTGTTACCCTAAATGTAATTATATTATGTATTTGAGAAACTGGGAACTCTTTTAGCGCACCTGTTGCTCTGTACTCCTTTGTTGCCTCCTTGCTCCATGATTTTATTCCCTGTGAGCGAGAAACGCCAGAGCAATAAACTAACCCCGCAGACCGCATGCTTGGGTGTTACAGGGATGGGGAGCTTAATTTGAGATGGGCAGAAATAAACATTGATGGACGCCTTGCTGTATAATGATGTTGTGTTCTTGCTCATTTGGTCAACACCCTGGTTCGCTTAATTGTTTTCACTCCCAACCAGTAAGCAACTAAAATGGGAAAAGTAACAAGGGTGAAATCCGTGCGATGTGTTTAGGCACTGTGGCATCCGAAGTTTATTTAAGGCGTAATCATTTCTAAAGACGACATTCTCTCAGCTCCTACATGCTGTACGGGGGGGGAACCAATGGCTCACAGACGCTATATGCTGGAGATATTCTGCATCGATCAATAAACAGTTACATCATCTTTATGAGTTACTCGTATGGTTCTTCGGGGGTGCAAGCGTTGTTTTACTGCTGTTTGTTTGGTAATGTCAACTGACAACCTGTCACATGTAATTAATCCCTCTCAAGGGCAAACAAGGGCGTCATTATCAAGTTACAGCATTTTCCATCCTCATGAATGATGCAGGTTTGTCGGCTGAGCAGCACCAGACTGGGAATATCTGGATTATAAATGAGGAGCCTGGAACAGGTTAATTCAGAATTAAATTTGGAACAAATTTCATCTCGCCTATGAATTACATTTCACAGTTTTTAGTTCCAGTTTGCTGATTAGGACTGTTTATTTTACAAATAACACAAATTCATTTTAATATCACTGTTCGGGATATAAAGGAGTTTTTGCACATGACATTCTTTTTTTTTTCATCACAGACACTGGTCAGTTTATGAAAATGGTCTATTGCATCTGAACTCTCTGATGCAGACTAAAATCATGCATCCCAAATCTTTGAAATCCAATCCTCCACTACTTGCTGCCTCAGTAAGAAAGGGACAGAGAGAAAGGGGCATGCTTATCTTGCTTTTATCCGTTCTTATAAAAGGGAAGTTTATGGAGCTTTGGATATTATGAATTTACTACCTATTTCCCACTGAGGCAGTCACGGGAATGTTTTGGAGCTAGTGCTTAATTTTTAACCGGTTCATTGCAGTTCCACAATCCAACAACATTATCTCAGCCGAACCTTTGCTGGTCTACAAACAAGAATCGATTACATCAGGGAACGGGGGCAGGATTACGATTATTGTAAAAAAAAAAAAAACAGACCAGCATTGTGTAGACAATACAGAGCGGAGTTCGTATATTCTCCGAGTGTCCGCTTGGGTTTTCGCCAGTTTCCATCCACCTCCAAAAACATGCAAACCCCGCCTCTCACCCACAGCAAGCTGGGACAGGCTCGAGCAGACCAGTGACCCACGGAAAAGCGGGTCACAGCTCAATCGTCTACAAGCGTCTCATCAAGAAGACAATGGATGGATGGACGGACGGATGGATGGTTGAAATGCAGCTGTGACTTCAGTGTAGGAATATGACAAGAGTGTTGGTATTTCAGCAGGAAATGTCAACTGCATGTGCAAGCATGCTATGAAGGTGCTTTATTGAGCCCGAGCGCCTATCTAGTTCGTCTTGTGTCTGTCTGCCATGTCACGGTCAAGTTAGTCATAGTCGATCCAACTTTTTATTATTGTTTTGGTCCAGACTGGCAATACGTTAATCAAAGGAGTTAAGACTTAATCTGTTCTTCTGCCAATTGAAAATGCACCATAAACCTCCCAATGAGGACAACAAAGACACATCCTTGATTAAGTAGGATGACGTAAGCAACTAATTTAGCTCCTTACTAAACAGATATGCAGCAGGTTTATTCCAGTTTCAGACCAAGAGATGCGCCTGCGGCAGCGCAGTAACATCTTTTGGATAGCATTTTTTAACATAAGGGTTTGTCAGCAGCACATATTCATTTTACACTCAACAATTTCATTCTTTCACAATGATGACAAAATAAACATTCATCTTCCTTTCAATGACTTAAATGATGAAAATAGTTTCTTGTTGGCTGTTCTCCAAAAACACAGATTGCCATTCCCTAGAGGGAATGCTTCATAATTCATCCAGCTCAAACAAGTTGAGTCTGTACAAAAGAAGTCCATGCACAATCAAGTCACTGACGCAAAAGAAAGAGATCTTCCTTTCATTTCTTTCCTCCACTCCTTTTTCCACCTTATTCCACATTTTCCTCTCTGGCTTTTGAGATAGGTTTTCTGTTGCACACCAATTTTAAAAGAAGATTACAACGTTCTGCCTCTCCGATCAATTTCACCCTTACTGCAACATGAAGACGAGTGCATGCACAAACACACAAGTACTCACGTGCACAGACACGGACACACATCTCAAACCATAGGAAAGACATGGCACTGAGGAGCCTTAATCGAATGCACACCAGAAGTAATTAAGAGAAGCCCTTGCATGGCAGCCATTATTTCCGTACTCAAATAGAATCTAGATTAGATTCTAAAATTAGCTCCTTATTTCCAGTTTGTTGATATTAGACCATACAGAGATCTGAATCCGCTGCAGTGGATATCTGTTCTTCATCCAAACCCAGCCGGTTTGGTGGTGCATCCAATACCAAAAACCCAACAGGTCTGAAGACAAACTAACAAATCTGATTGAGCACTGAAATTGAAGCGCAATCACACTGGATTAGTTACTGCTCAAAAGACATGCAATCAAGCCTTCAAGAGGAGTGAACACACGCAGCAGCAGCAACACAAAAGGGTCACCTTTCCACAAGTGAAGGGAGCATGCTTAAACACACAGCGCTCCCTCAATGCTGTCAGAGTTCATATCCAGGTTAGCCTGTTGTCATGGAAACCACTGAGTATGTGTTAATCAGAAAAGCAAGTGGAAGCAACAGTTTTTAAATTGTTTTTAATCGGAAATCTGAGATTCACCGATACATGTTGGCCCAGTATTCATGAGCATCCAGAATAAGCTCAGGTGGAGACACTAAATGAAAACCATACATTATATACACTTTGAAAGTGTGCTGGTTGAGGTGCAGGTGGATTTGTGCCAGACCAGGTCATCCAGAGTTCATCATGCATGAGTCACTCTTCCTCACCTTTCACTGCGGAGGTCAGTGTTAAAGCTGCAATAGGTAACTCGTAAAAAATGTTGCATCACATTTTGTAAAAACAGCTGCTATGCTCTCACAATCTACCAATCAGAGCCAGCAGGAGTGTCTGATGGAGCGCGAAGCCCCTCCCACAGAGGGACAGCATTTAAATGGGCGTTATTAAGACCATACTAGCAAAATGTTATTCTTATAAAGGTTACCGACAACAGTTTGGCATTATTTAAAATGTCAGTGGCCTCAAAGAGAAGTTCACGTCTGCGAATAAATCTGCATGTTAATTTCCACCATTGCGAGCCACAGCCAGTATAGTACACTACAGTATTTCAAATTGAGTGCAGCAATGATAATAGGCACAATAATTTAAAATCATTTACTGTTACGTATAAAGACAAAGTCAATCATTAGAAACACTTTCATACGCAGCAGTCAAGATATTATGATTAAGGACATTGTTTAACACGACCATCTAAAGTCAGACACTAAACAGAGCAAAAAAAGAACTGAAAAAATGGCACGCTGAGGAAGAGATCAGAACATAACCTTGTGCAGAGTTTGACAAACTTAACAACCTTTATTACTACAGTACCTTCAACCCTCTCAGAGCAACACACAGTTAGTTACGGTAATCTTAAAAACAGCATTTTGCTGCAAGGTGTAAACCGAGGAATTTAACCTGATAATGTAATGTCTCACCTCACCACTGATTAACGAGGGATGTGCTTGAACAGCCTCACACGATGCTGCAATGTGGGGTTTCATTGGAGATAGCTTCAGTCTTACGTCAACTTCGACACCTGAACCATCCCTGAGCTTCGGGTTCACGTTGGTGAGAGCAGAGAGAACCCGGTTCAAATTCAGGATAATTTGGAAGCAAG
Source organism: Brachionichthys hirsutus (assembly GCF_040956055.1). Taxonomy (NCBI): domain Eukaryota; kingdom Metazoa; phylum Chordata; class Actinopteri; order Lophiiformes; family Brachionichthyidae; genus Brachionichthys; species Brachionichthys hirsutus. The sequence continues at coordinate 5,732,176 of NC_090900.1, read as the reverse complement.
GAAATCCAGAAATGTGGCCGAGCTGAATTTTCACGGCCTCATTTATGGGGATCTCAATGAGGCTCTCTTGCATGCATGCTGACTTCATGCTGGGAAAGGGAGAACAAATCCATTTATCTCTGCTGTCTGTTTGGGTAACGCATGTGTAGCTGGCTCACAGAGGTGTTTCCCGATGTTGCACTTGGCACTGCACTCGGGTTGTTTGCAAACACAATATTGTGTAAATAAAGGAACACTTAAGTGTGCGACAAAGTCCGGTGAAAAAAGAGACAGCAAACAGAGTTTAGAAGGTGAAGTGAGAGGATACTTCCATTACAGTACAGTTGCAGCTTTTGATGGGAAACACCCCTCACCTAAATTCCTTCCGTGCACATGATGCACTCAATTGCCAAAATGTTAATCCAAAAGTACATTTACAGATCGATATTGCAGACCGCCTCGATTGATCCACCTAACCCCAGGATAAGGCCCACCCAGATTTGACAGTGATGCAGAATTAGTTTGGTTCAGAGCTGATAGTTACCAGTTAGTGTTAGTTTTTTTTAAATATGTTCTTGAATGCAATTTTATCATGACAGAGAGCGCTTTGTTGGAGATTCTGAACGTGTGTGTGTTGTTGTGAAAGTGTGATCTGAATGTTTTCCTGAGTGTTTCCAGTTCCGACTATGCGTGGGTACATGGCAGAACATATCTCCGCTCCACTGAGCAATACATTGAAGAGCAAATACTGTTGAGCTTGATGAGAAATGCTCAAAAGGAGCTAAACGCAACCAAAAAAGTTTATTCTCAATATATCTGTAAATATAATTAATTATAATGTTTTTACATGGAACCAGTCCGAATAAGTCTCATCGTCCTTTTTAAACTCCTGTGGGTTGAGAGTTTGAAGCAGGGTGGCCTGACGTCTGGACTCATCCTTCCACTCCATGTCAACATCCCAACACTCTGTACGAGCTTCCAGAAGACCCCGTTAGTGCGGCCAGACACAGTCCTAGTAGTCTTGAATAAAGACATCTGCTTTAACCTCCGTCTGTGGCGTGTGCGAGTGTGTACCATTCTTCATGAATTTTGTGTCAATTAAATTAGTAATTACCCGACTTTCTTTTTTTTTTTTTTTATCTAACAAATCTCCTAAAAATTGTTAATAATCATTAAGAAACAAAATGCCAGCTCGCTGGTTCTAGGATCTATTTTGACTTTTACTGCTTAAGCTGTATTGATTAACTGCAAATCTATCAATCCAAAAAAGACTTGACAAATGAATCGCTATTAAGGCTAATCATTAGCTGCCGTCCTAATTGAAGTACGCGGCCGAGCGCCGGGACCGACTGCAGGCGTGATTGGTTCACAGCGCTCTCCCTCACATAGTAGCTGGCCCGCCATAGCTGTTTGGGATTCTCCGACGACAAGCCCGCTCAGTCACTCCGAATATTATTGCCGCTGGGAAGCGTGACAGAAAATTAAACCATCCATCCACTCTCCTTATCCACTCAATTTCTACCCCTCCATGACACCTGCAGCGCGGGCTTTTACGTTAAACCCGCCAGAACCATCTGCTTGCTCCAAGATAAACCTGGAATAGCATCTGTCCCAAACAGCACTTTCTGTGGCTTATATGCTGTTAATCATGACAACAATATGAGTTCTGATGCAAGGACTCATTTGTCCCGATAGGAGGGCCTTATACTGATATATACAGTGAGTATTGAACTTTACTGCCAATGGCTCTGGATAGGAAATCCGTTGTAGACACAAAATGTCAACATAACCAAAATATATAGAATTGCCAAAGATGATTTTGGTAGGTATACAATAAACGTGAATTTCACAGTGAAGCTCTAAATGGTGAGAGGTCTGCTGCCCACAACTGGTTCCCCTGTTCTCCTTCTGCATTGGTTCCAAAGAAACACTACAAGCTGCTTGCAGAGGAACTCCCAGACACCCAGAGAATGCGGCTCACTTTTTTTTTACTGTTGATGCTGCATGCAGAGGCACTTACATAAATGCAATCAGAGAAGACGGTCCCCATGGTCTGACATTAGTAGACAATCTGGATATAGGTGCACAAGCAAAAAAATGGCAATGCTTGCATGGACACACACAAACACACCAATGCACAGATCGTATTTGCACTTTCTATATTTGCACAAACATACAGGCTCAAAAGCGAGCACATAAAAGATGAAAACCCCACCCTCATAAAGAACAGGATATTGGAAGCAGCTGTGAAAAATGATCAAGGGGTGACATCAATAACAGGACAGCTCTCACAACACAGGAAGCAGCTGCACTTTAATTAGACATGCACCTCATTAGAGCTGCCCGGGGTGGACACGCTCCATGTGCTGAGGACCCGCTCTGGAAGAGAAACGCAAGGTGGAGCGCAGAAGGAGTCCCAAAAGCGGAACAGAAGCATTTCCTCTAACCACCCTGAAAATGTAGGCAAGACCACGTTGAATTTATAATCCACACTACTTCTCAAAATGTGATCTATTTTCTTACAATGAAAAGGAACAAGTTGCAATGTTCCAGATTCAACCCGACAACTAGTAGTCATGACTCCACAACTACTGTTTGTTTGTTTTTATCTCGCTTCCTCCCGTCTTACATCATCTTTGCTTGGATGACAAACTGCAACTCGCCGTGTCACTGCGTGAGTAGGGTATAACAATAAAAGCAGTGAAGTGGATTCAAAGGGATCAAAGGCGGCATACTGTCATGCATCACACCATAGCAAACCACGATATCCAGGTAATGGATGTAGTCAGAACAGGCAATGTGTGAATATAGCAACGGGGGAGATTCTTTAGGGGAATCGTTTCTGATGCAGAAATCTGCTTTCCTTGAACAGATATCTTTGAAATAAATGTGTCTTCCCTGTGATGAAGACAACTCTTCAACGCTGCTGTCTTCAAATCTGAATCTCATCGGAAACACGGCAAGGTTTGCCGTTTCTGTGACTCTGAAATGGCCTGGACCTAAAAAGGCTGTAAACCAGTCAAAGTGCACAGTGGGAATAAATCGTCGCCTGGAGCCATTTTCCCCACAAACTATTTAGAATTCAAGATAAAAACAAAAATATATCCGATGGCTTTTGGGACAATCGTTCCATCTTGCGCTTGATTTTGAAGCATTAATGGGGCTCGCCTCAATAAGGCCATCACAGAGAAAATGATAATGACAGCAGCGAGCCACATCTGACCATTGTTTAGGTCCATCTGCGACAAACAGAATCTGCATGTCGGATTGAGAATGAAGCTGCAGGGATGGAAGTACAGCCAGCGGCTTCGTCGCTGATTGCACAATAGACTGCGCAGCCATCTGGCTTCCAATGCAAAGATTCCCATGGCTGTAAAACGAAAAACTATGGCACTCTTGTTCTTAACTCTCTCCATCCTCATGGTAACCTGCCCCAACCAGGAAATTAAGTCTGACTTAGCAATGAAGTCAAAACCGTGATGGGGAAACCAGCAGACACAAGACAGGCTGGTAGTAATGAAGGTGTAAGCAAGAGAATTAGAGCGAGGCGCATTCAGAAAATGGACTTGGAAGGACAGCAGATCGTCAATGGTTTACTCTTTAGGCAGACCTCTCAAACCTGCCTCCAGGCTTTTTACCCATCTGCAACATTTCAGTGGGTGTTGTGGCATTTTGGAGATGATCTCTGCCTTCTCTACAGTAATATTGATTTTTATTTTTTATTTTTGTGTGTGTGGTGCTCAAAGAGCCAAAAACGAATGAAAAGACTCAACAGCAATGTCTCTTTCTAGCAATCCCGACACTACCCGACTATCAACATATCAAAAGAGCTCAGATCAAGCCCTGTTTCATGAAATCTGGACTTACCTCCTGCTAACACACCTTAATGTGGTTACGAGCAAATGATTAGCAACATGCACACAATTCATTATTTCAGCTCACTGAAGAGCTGCTGAGCTCAGCAGAGCTAAACAAGTTCCACCAGAACTGGAGGCGGTCCGAGTCCCCCACTGGTGTTTACAGGGCTATAGAACTCGACGAGTCCGACTACTTTTGGCATTGCGCTGGGCTTGATAATCATGATGTGAAGAAAATGAGGTAGCAGACAGCTGAAAAGCCGTCAAGAGTCACGCTAGTTTGGACAGACCTAGATATAAAAGTGTGGAGCCATCCTGTTACTGTATACCTTTTCAGAGGGAAGCGATGGTTTGCAACTATTGCTTTTCCTTAATAATGTTGGATAAGAATATGCAGGATGGAAAATGTATATGAAATTTCAATGTACTGCTGACTTACTGAGGGTTCTATGGTTCCAAAGTGACCAGAACTCAGAGATCATTTGCACTGCACAATTCAATAATTGACCAATTACGTTTAAGTCCCTTCAGCTCCTCTTTTCAGCTATATCTCAGATCTTTAAGTCCCATGCTGGCACATGCTATGACGTCCTTGGGCAGTGGACTTTTATCAGGTTCCAGGCTCCCAGCTGAAGATAACAGCGGAGAGTTTCATTTTATTTTTAACCAGAGACCATTAGCTCTAGAGTTATCTGCCTGAAGAAAACAGATCTGGTGACAATTTCTTCTTCTTCAAACATATTTTTCTCTCAGTGCCTTGCCTGATTTTAGGAATTTTTGGAGAGTTATAATGCAAGGAAAAAGCTATAACATCTAGCCAACCCAAATCGTCCTTACCTGGGTCCAGAATATTTTTATTCTTTTCCATTGCAAGATGGGTCAGTTGTAAAACTGTTCCTTTTAACTTCATGGATAAAAAGTGCTTGGACCAAAAATCACAGAACGTCATCTCCATACGACTTCCGATTTCCTTCCATTTCCTTCTCTATTAATAAAGATTGTTATTGCCGTTATAAATATGCGACCATAAAACATGAAAATCCTCGTCCCCTACTCTGCCATAAACTCGGAATACTAAATCAAACCTGAGTCATGCAACTGAGGTCCTGCCTAATCTAGAAAAATGAAAAAACTCCCGCAAAGAGTGCGTTTCCCTCCATAGTGTGCATTTGCGTACAGAATGCAAAAGCATGCATGTTAACAAACCTGCCCATCTTTGCAAATGAAAAGCCTCTACTGCAACATGTCAGCAGTAGCACTGCTAAAACGCTATTATAGATGCAAATCACAGACTTTCTAGACTCCAGGGTGTTTGGGATGATAAGACCTGGAGAATCCTGCTTGCTGCACAGACGGATAGCAGCAAAAATCCAAAGCCACCTCAAGGGAAATGAAGGTAATTACAATAGTGAGGTAAAGGTATAATGAATTTATAGAATGGACTATGAGGCTGGAAGAATGAAAGAACAAGCAAAACGATGCTATAAATAGATGTGTCATTTCAGGTCCAAACCAAGGTAGCTGCAGAGTCCTATTTGACCTGGAATATCCTCTTAGCCATGGCTGAAAATTCACTGTGAATACTCACACCAAGGAGGCGGTGAGAAGGCTTCATTTTTAAGTGGTAAACACATTAGCTCCATTGAAAGAGGCACGACTCGCCCACACATCACGATCACGGTCCTGAGGAAGACAATTATGCTTCCGACAGTCACTCCTGAACACAACCTCATATTTAAAGGGTGCTAGCCAGGAAGGATGACAGGCGAGCACATTAAAGGGTATTTTGTAACAAAAATGCATCATTTATTATTTATAAGAACATATTTAATTGACTTTTACAAACAAAATATTTTACACAGGTACTTTTGCCTTCACACTAATACATTGTCTTGTTTTTGGCTACAATAATAATAAAAAAAACGTTATCAATTAATCACTAAATATTTTAACATTGAAAATATTGTTCCAACAAATCTTTTGATTGTTGCTTGCATCTAACCAACCAATTATCACATCTGACCAAGAATAAATTGAAAATTACAAAACAAATAAATAATAATTTTCAGCCAATACATACATTCGCCTACTTTCTTTTCGAGATTAGATCAGTCGATTCCTTTACGTCTGTCATGTCTGTGGCAGAGAATCAGCTACGGCTTAACTCACAATAACGTGGAAAACGGGAAATCGGATGGGAAATATATTTTCATACCTTTACGCCCAAAGCTCACAGAGAAACAATCGTACAGTAAAAATGTCATATTTACAAAAGTGGAATTTTAATCAAATTAAAAGAAAATTCTTGAAAGCATAAAAGTCTTGTCAAAGTCTTACAGCTAACTGCAGGAAGTCCATCTGCCGCCTTGGGAACGGAATGAAAGTTGGAAAGAAAGTTGGAAAGACAGCCAGAGAGAGATGATACAAGCAAGGGAGAAGCAAAGAGTCATGTTCTGCCTGCATTAGTACCGCTGTGTTTAGCTGCAGGCCAAATACACTCACACTTCCTCTCCTCTGGCTCTTTCCCTCTATCCCACCAATCCTGCATTCATCCGCCCACCAATCATCAATCTTTCACCCACCCATCTTTCATCCTCTAGCCCCCCCCCCCCCCCCCCCCCCCCCCTACCAAAAATCCCAAGTCAGGCCATCAGTGCCACCCGACCAGTCAGACCCACCTGTTCTCCACTCACTGAAATCCCCCTCTCCTGTTACATAAAGAGGCATTTGAACTGTTGCACTGCAGCATCAGACGCTGTTGTGCAACAGCATTAAAAATATCTCAGGGTCAGCGAGAAGGAAAGTTGAAAACAGGACGGAGTTATTCAGATGGAGGCAAAATGAAAACATAGTCGTGAGCGGCGGCACCGCCGCCATTGGAAGCGAGCGCTCGCCAGTCAACCCTCGCTTTAGATGCCTTGTGCCTCGGTGAGGCTTTTTCGTCCTCTCAAATGTGCACATTCAGCGGTATTTATTTATTCAGCCTTTTTATTCAGCCTTTCATTATGAAGCAGAAGGCTCTCGAAGGCAATTTACCTGCTGTCATACTGCAACCAAACATGTGGGCCAAGTATGCACGCATATTACAGCGCTGCCTGCAGGTACTGAATGCATCAGCATGTGTGGAAGGCAGCTGTGCATATCTAAAAAGTCATACATTTTAAATGAAGTTTTTTTTGTTTTGTCTTTATTAGTTGCAGCTTACGTGAAATGGCTGCAGCGTCTTTGTTAAAAACAACTTAAATCCTTTAGTACCACCTCACAATTTAATGCTGTAATTCTGAATCCATCGCTGACACACCCAGTTTAGATACGCTCTCTCTATTCTGTAGAGAAAGCCGCACTAATGCTGCTGCTGATGCTGGAGGTTGGGCTGCAGCTCAGGTGCTAATACCGGCAACAAGAATGCTAACATTACTTTAAAACCCCTCTAAAGCGGAGAAGCCCATTTCAAATATTTAGAGCTGTCAAAACACCACCATCACATTCTCTCAACAATCAGAGAACAAAAGTGAGACCAAACACTTCTGCACTGACGGCAATTCAATTCCACTGAATCCCAAAATGTTTAATTATAACAGACTTTTCTTCAATCAGAGCGGAAATGCGCATCAGCAATTTGAGCAGAACATTTCAGAAGTTTGAAAGCTTTCCCGAGGCTTCCAAGCGACTGCAGAATATTGAACGTATAGTTTATAAAGCGTCGCGCCTGTAAGAGCTGTGGAGCAGTGCATCAGGCCAAGTGGTCGATGGAGAAGCATCGTCTCGCTAATGAAGTGCAGATCAGCGCCACAGAGGACGGTGCATGTCACCAGATTTACAGCACAGCAGTCCTGCGATGCCCCGAAGCTGGGAAACAATGAGGCGGTGATTGGACTAAATTGCACTGCAGTCGACTGTTTACAGCCATTTGATGGTGTCACTCTCCTAGAAGCCGTCTTTGCTGTGCCCTCTGTCAGACATGCACACACGAAAGCCGTGACATCCCAACCTCAGATCTCCTGTCCGCCACGTGCTTCCTCAAATGTTACGACAGAACAAAGGAGGCGACTGACGAGTAACACTGTGATTAAGTGCTCATTGGTCTGATCTGCCTGCACCTGCTTTTGCTGTCTTTTCACCCCAGTTGTCATGACGCAAAGAATCGTTTCTATAGCACACATACTGTCAGACCGCCTTGGAAGCTGCATCATTCATTCATTCTCTCTATCTCTCTCTCTTCTGCAGCACAGTCAAGTGAAGGCCAAACAGACAGACAGACAGACAGCCAAGGATGAGATTGAATTTTGACTATGAGGAAAAACTAAAATGTGGCAGTCTGTTGAGAATGGGAATTTAAATTCTAATGGTGACTTTAGCTCAAGTCAAAATGTCCAATAATAAATATTTTTTGTATTTAAATCTTAATCTTAAATAATTAATTTGTCCTACCAAGCAAGAATTGCTGAATAGCTGCGAGGACACTGCTGCACAGTAATCCAGTGTAGTGCAGCTTGGAGATACGTCTTCCTACTTTGTACTAGTACGCCAGACATTCTTGTAAGAACATATATTGCTATACAATTACAATACTAAACTAGCATTAACTAATCATTTATAATGTGCTGTACAGAATAGAATGAGCAACATATCAGCAATAGAGGAGTTAAAAACCGTTAGCTCCGTGGTTACCAGCTGCAACGGCAAAGTGATGAGAATCAAATAATGATTTTTGAAATGTCCTTCTGCAAAATAAGTCATTATACTCTCGGTTTTGCAGGTGCATTTAGATGCTAATGAAGCTCTAGCAAACGTTATGTCAAGAAGAGTAAACCTTTGCACACTATTTGCACACTAATATTTCTGTCGTTCCAAACCTGTTCTTCCTGCCACCATTGTGTGGGGCTGTCATTTGATCATCTGCTGTTCACATTTATCATATCTCATAGCAAAACACGTTCACTGTCAGCCTGTCTTCCTGTCGTCTTTTTAAATATGAATCCGTCATTCTTCTAGTTCCTTCACCTCCCCCAATCTTCACCATTCGCCAGCTTATCAAAATTCATCACATTTGCCAGAGTAATCAGCCGCCACCACCTTGTATGGACTCAAAGGGGGAGATATATAGATGTCACTACTGCTCAGGACGCAAACCCCTTAAACTCAATCTCGTCTTCAAATTAATGACACACTAATTATCACATTTCATTTGCTGTGATAAACAATAATTATCTTCAACCTCTTGTCTCTCCTGACTGAAGTTCTTTTGAAAGAAACACTCTTAATGAACTGAAAGTAATTTATTTGACAACTCCCTCCGTGACTGTCAATAGCTCTGAGCTGCAAAACAAATAAAAACACATTTTAAAAAGTAAGTCAAATATGTCTCAGAAGTAGCTCTGGGTCAGGATGACGGTGAACAATTTTCACGATGCAGTTCCATCATGGCTAATTTATGTTTTTTAAATATTTACTGGACTGCAGTGTCCCCTCTGTTCTGGGGATACAACCTCCAGCAGACTTTGGCCACACAGACAAAATTTGGTACTACTGTTAAGGTAACCAGCCTTAAATAATGTTTTAAAACCACAAAAACACAGATTACTTAATAATCAGGTGGTTTTACACCCACTTTTCATGCTGTGCCAGTGCTGGAAAAAGATCCTACAGTAGCATTTATCTCTTTTATTTTGATGAACTATGCTACTCTAAAACAAAATGCAGTTGGAGACACCAACTCATTATTGATTCCACTAGTAAGAACAATGATGCTTCCTAAATACATATAAAATACGTCATGTGAGTATCAGAACAAAAGAAAAACGACAAGTCAATTTGTATTAAAATACGGAAACAGTTATTGCATCCCTTTGCTTATTAATAAATGAATCGTCATGCCACAAGCCAGCGCCACTTTCACCCCTGCTGTTTTCACAAGTATCAGGGATGGTTTACCGGTACTTGAAAATGAGGTTCTCTAACCTCCCTATCATGCCAATGACAGCAGAACAATGAAAGTCCAGCAATGACAGCATCTCTGCTTCCTGATATGGAGATGTGAAAAATTGCATTCTGCTTGAAGTGGAACAAAATGCAGAACCAGACTGAAAAAATGACACAATATAATCTACTCTACAAATAATTAATTCATAAAATTGAAATCACAGGCACACGGGAGGCAGGGCGCCACTAAGACAGAATAGAAACTACAGGCAACAGACGCTGCAGATCTCATTGAGCTATTTATAGCAGTAGTTGTAAGAAGCACAGAGAAAAACTAAAGGAGGGACGAGACAATAAATGCAAAAGAGGGGAATCAAAGATCAAAAGAAAAAAGGGATGAAAGTAGGGGAGACCGAATGGGGAATTGATGTGCGATGGAGTGAGGAGTTGAGGCGTGGGCGTGGGCGAATGCAACACAGACTGATAGACAGCCAGAAATAGAATGGCAATTAATAGTCAGAAACTGCAGGCAGGCAGGTGAAGAGAGGAAACTACAACGGGAGGGAAGAAAGGCAGTGACGGATGGCTCCACCTTCCGAATGAGACAGGCGGCTTTACAACACATCTCATCATCTTCACATATTGCATTACTCTATATCACACAGAGGTGAGAACAGGGACCGAATGGTGCAGAGGGAGCGCAGAGGAGTCTGGATAGCAGACAGACAATGTGGGGAGAGACAGAAATGCATTCTGCTAGACAAATGAACAAAAAGCGGGAGAGTGAGAGGAACATTATCTAGAGGTGGGAAGATGGTTTCCCAGGAGATTTGGCATGAATAACCGACAAGAGAGATTTGTCCGCGCATGCTCCTGCTCCTGCCATTTCAAGTTAAGCCGCAGACAAAGTTTAATAACTCAAATGGCTAAGCACACATGCCTCCCTCCTGACAATGTTCAACAAACACGGCACCAGCCTGGAAAGTTTGTCATGGGTGCGGCTTAGAGCATATGCTCGCTGACAACAGACACGTAGATGTACTTTGTACATCAACACGTCCTCAAAGACACAATGGACACCAATTATTTCCCATCCTTTCCTCTCCATTTGAGGCTTACCATGTGTGTGCGACAGTGAAGCGCCTCTGTTTGTGGATGTTGTTGTTGAGCAGCATGCGGCGAAGCAGACGCGGGGAGTTGCGGGGAGAAAGGCGAGGGGAGATGGAGGAGGGAGAGCGCCGGTGTCCTCTCGGCCTCTCTGGCTGCAGCAGGTTCTCCCGGAGGATTTTCACCAGGTCTTCATTCAGGCCGGAGTGTTTTGGCATGGGTGGCACTGCCAGGGTGTCTTGGTGGGTCACCCCCATGCCTGCCTGCTGGGCCATGCCTGCCCCCGGCGTCACCACTGCCGCAGCCACCAGCACCGGCCGAAGGAATGGCGAGCAATGGATGTACAAGAGACAAAGCAATAAGCACACTAATCGGTTGCTTCTTTCCTGTCAGAGTTCATGGATTTCCTCAAATTTTAGAAATTGGTCGAAAAAAACATGTCCAAAAAAAATCCTCTTGGGACCAAAAGAATTTTAGATCCCCTTTAGAGGCTGAGAACATAAATGAGAAGAAAAATCCCTGCCGTCGTTGCCCTCCGTCTTTTAATGAGCCAGCAGATGCACTGAGGTCCGCTGCCTTTGTCTTGCTCTGCAATACTGCATGTCTGCCGTGGAAGTGCGAGGAAAGGATGAGTGGTTGATGGCAGGCGAGAGGGAGGGTGGGATGCAAAAAAGGAAGAGGGAATTCCGTCTATTTTAGCCCTTTCTTTCCAAAGCCTGCAGGTGAACTTAAAGCAGCTCAAAGAAATCAAGCCCAGCGACAGTTGAACTGAGCCAATTCAGTCTTTTCGAGCTCAGGACAGCTCATCTTTGCCTTGTAAACAGGGAGCCCATGATGGTTCACCAGTTAAAAGAAAATCCCCATCCCAGTATGACTCAATCCAGAAGGGTTTGGTTGAGATTTGTTCGATCCAATCAAAGCAATTTCTCTCTCTTTCCTTTCCCTACACAGAGAGCCTGACTGCCGACTGCAGCCAGTTTATAAGCAACTGATCCTTTGGAGCCGAGCAGAGCATGAGCAATGTGCGACTGTGTGTGTGTGTGTGAGAGAGAGAGAGAGAGAGAGAGAGAGAGAGAGAGAAAAAGGAGATGCGGTAAACTTGGGTAATAATGCAAAAAAAAATATGCATGAATGTGCTTGAGCGCTGAAGCAAATGCACGTGTTAGGCTGCAGCTCTCAAAGCTAAGAGCGCCCATTAGTTATTGAGCAACCCTCAATCCAGCCTCAGCTTCGGAGGATTTCCCTCAGAAAACCAAACGATGACGTGTGTGTATAGCTGCAGGAGTGCATGGCCGCAAATTTGCATTGTGGATACTTGCAGGCATGGGAGACATGCTTCATCTTACCTCCTCGAACACCGCGAGACGGGAAATCATACCATTCAACAGACACTGGACGGTTTCTGCTTGGCAAGGGAATCCAGAGCATAAATCTATTCCACTGCCAAACACTACTCAGCCGATAAGTGTGCCATAGGAGTCACAATTTTAGTGCTATACTGCACCAGTAACCGCCCTAAAGGAACAGAAACGTAATCTCTGGCTTTTCTTAGGTTATCCTCGAGCAAATACACAAACTAGTATGTTTCTGTATCTGAAGCCCTGCCTAAATATACAATAGACTGCTCTCCACTGGGACCTTGCAGACAATTTAGGCAACCAGAAGTCATTCTGATTCTTCCTCCTTGTCAAATAGTCCACGTTATCCGTAAAAATAGAACAGATGGTTATTTTGTGGGAGGGTTTTCCATCTGTCTTTTAGCAGGATTATGAGAAAAACCACAAAATGGATTGTCATAAAGCTTGGGAACGTTGGGTGTGGCAGAGAAGAACCAATTATATTTTTTTCCAGAACTGCTTTCACAAAGAATCGTTGTGCACTCTGTATAAACTACCTGCTCTTGAAACAATTCAAGAGCCACAAAAGGGCATGGATCCTCAGCGTTGTGAGAAACATGCCTTTTAATTAAATGTATTATAGACAGATTTGCATGAATCTTTTATCAGAAATAGAATAGAAATAGAAAGCCTTTAGTGTCATTGCATAGCAAATACACAACGAGATTAGGAGTGCTGCTCCGTTTGGTGCTTCGATACAATATTAAATAGAAATAGCAGTAAATAAAAACAACAACAACACAGTGATGACATCACAATTTGAGATGGATGATTGTATTTTAGGAAGAGCCCACCCATCTATAAATGAAATGCAGATTCTTCTGGAAAAGCTGCTCTACAACAAAATATATGGATCTAAATTCTGGGTCTTTGTTATTAATGTGAAACAATCTCAACATAGCTGTTGCTTTTCATAGGAATGTAATTTAATTTAAGTAGAGAAGGAAGCCTTTTGGGTGTTTTTGTTACTTTTTTTGGTCTATTGGCAGCTTTATCATAAAAAATATTTGTCAGGTGTTCATGAAACTGGGGCATAAAGCAGGGATGAACCAAATACATTCTGGAGTGGATGGAATAGCTCATTTCAATAACCTTGAAGCGAGCCATTCATTAGAAATTAATTACATTCAAAGGGACTGTTAGTCCTTGACAGAAGAACAGCACGTTATCTGCCGTTTGTCCTGCAACCATGAAGCTGTGTGTGTGTGTGTGTGTGTGTGCTAGCTGTTAGCAAAGCGCTATCTAAATATCATTTAGTATGAGTTATTAGTGTATTTATATCTTAGCCATTAGGAAATAAAAATCACTTAATAGCTAAAGCGATCACATAAAACGTACAATTGTATTTTCTGCTAAAATCTACTTTGATATGTATAACAGAATTTCAAAATCCAAATGCAAAAAAAAGAAGGCAATTCCAAATGTGAAGCATTTGAGAAAGAGCAGTGCCATCAAGTGGGTGCTACCACCCACTGGTGCAACCCCCCACTGGTGCAACCCCCCACTGGTGGTACGAGGTCTTTACTTCTAATGAGGTACACACACCTGTAAATTGCTCCAGACTTGGCCGATGTCTACCATGTCAGACATGAACCAACAGCAACCTGCAAACAGACGAATAGAGGTTGACAGGCCGAGTTGCAATGTAACTGATGGCATCTTTACATTTCCAGAAGCCTGTTGAGATAAATCAATAACCAAAAAAACAATTACCGGACCCGTCTACACATTCACATTGCCGTCCACATATTTACAAGCATGTGTTTCTCTCTTTGTTTAATTTTCAAACATTTTCATCTTTTTGACCCATCCCCGTCGCTGCATGTGACGTCTGTGGGCATTTATCCCTGGTTACCAGGGGCAACGTGGATGGCAAGGTACAAGCGGATTTAGCAGGAACTAAATGCTGGAGGAAGAAGGTAACAAATGGAAAGGCAATCCGTGAAGTAAAACTGGACACTCAAAGAGACAAGCAGCACTCACACAGATTTGCAATACAAACACGCCTACGCACAAAGCTGGGATGCAAATGAGATTCACTCCGTCCAAATAAAAACAGATTAAAACCCCAACAATCTCAGAATTGTGTGTACAACAGGTGTTGACAAGAACATCTCAAACCTTGTACATGTAATATGTGTTACCTTATAAGATATGAGATTTAAAATTATTTTGTATTAATTTCTGACCTTTTAAATTCCCCTAATTTCTTATTAGGGAATACAAAAAACAAAACAAAAGAAAACCCCTGAATGAGAAAGGACCCGGACAAACAACACGGTTGCTGAACGATCACAAGCTTCCTGCAAAGTGTGATGACATTTCGACAGATCGGATGACTTTCTGTTCGGCAGCACGCAGCATGCGTCCCAGAACACAGCCTGAAGTCTGGCTGTTGTTGGAAACGGACTCTCTGCTGCGTGACACTGCATTGTCCAAGCAATCAGCGTACTGCCTTTCATTTTATGTCTTAAAGTGTCTATTATTACATGAACCTGATGATAGTTAGCACTTGCATAATTCCAGTGCTCACTGTGATGATGTAATAGATGGAATTTGTCTCCAACTGAATGTAGAGGCAAGTATTTACTGCCCATTTCGCTGTTAACAGACACCTGAATCCACATCCAGTAAATGCAGCTCTGCCTCCCTCATGTGGACGTCTCCTTACAGTGTGCTTCAGGGACTGGACCAGAAAATAGGATGGTATGGTGCAAATACTGATAATGAGTAGGTAATATTAATCAGGGTCTATACAATTGTTTTTTTATTGTGGAATATCTGAAAACTTTCTTGAGAAATTCCTTTTTTTTTGGTACATTTTGTAAAGAATTGGTCTCTGGAACAGAGAAGTTGCGATTTGATTTTTAAGCCAAATCTGGATCAAGGTGTGGGATTTGAAGCCCGGGAGGGGGTAGGTGCTCTCCGACTGCAGATTTCAGATTTCAGTTTCAGATTTATAATACACATTTAATATATGATGTAAAAAACATTCACAGAAATTAAAAAAAGATGCAGAGGTACAAAGATATATCAAGATATATAATGTCCTTTTCTGCCACAGATGTAGCCGACTTTGTAAAGTATAGAAAATATAATCATCATACCGCTTTAACTTATGATACAGATCCATCTGATTAACTTTTTAATAACTCGTTCACATTGGCACTATGAGAGTTTATTCCATATTAATTTGTATACAATTTGGTATAAGACCAAACAGGAAAATAAAATGTTTGGAATGGATGAATCATGAAAGCAGCTCCTGGTGAAGAGACTAACATGGAGCCGAGTTAGTTTTACATATCTGACCAATAGATGGCAGCATTTTATTAGACATGTTCTAGCAAAAAAAGAGAACACTTTGTGTGTCAACAGAGTGGAAAGCCCAACAGTGATGTATCTCGACATCCACTCTGATCTCCAGTTTATTCATCTGTAGTCACTCTGGCTGCAACTTCCTGGGTTACATGAACTGTTGTTACCTTTATCAATACCGTTCATCACCTTTTAGAAGTGGCACGTTTCCTTTCCATTGTGCTGTGTTGCTTTGAGCTTTATAGTTCTAACGTTTAGTAAGATCTCCCTTCAGATGACTCAGGTTGAAAGTAGTCAGCCACGTGAAGGAATAATGGAGACAGTTTCCTCTCCGCAAAAGAAATGCATATAATATATATAATCCACATCCATTATATATATAATGGATGTGGATTATCAGCGCTTTGCACAGCTTTTTTTTTTTAAGAGACATTTCAAACTCTAGACCACAATAGTATCTTCTATCCCAGTGTCCAATTTTCAATCCTTCCTCTTTGATTAATATCTCCACCTCTGCTTCTTCCTGTTTTATAAGCCGCCTTCCTGATGACCTGTACAACCTGGTCTCTTGGCTGTTGAGCTTATCTCCTGGACAGTTTGTTGCCAAGCAAATCCTGTCATTGTGACCCTGACATGGACTGTGGTCTAAATCCCATCTCAAAACTAACATCATCTCCCCTCAAGGCCCACAAGCAAAAAAGCACACACACTCCTATCATCTAACATTTACACAGACATGAATTACAACTAACAATAACGCTGTGACACAGCAGCAAACAATAGGCAGTACAATAACAATAGCTCGGGTTTGAGAGGAGCAGATTGGAAAATCAAACTAGTAATTATGATCATTTTCTCTCTCTGGGAAAATAGGATGCGTTTTCAGATTCTTCATTAATGAAATCAAATCCATTGATGTTCTCTTGTATCAAAAATGTCTCCTATCCACAACCCTCACGCCCAAAACTATTGCAGAATCAAAGCATCTACTGCTGTTAGATTTAATTTACACTTCTGAAATTCTCTCCGTATTAGAAATCAAAGCCAACATGCATCAATACTGAATGACCCCCGAGTTTTACTCGGTTCGTTACGAAGGAAGGAAGTCATTCCCACTCCCGCCGCCTTCTCTGATGCGACGTGTGATCCGATATGTGCACGCCGACATGCCTGCCCTTGCAAAATGAGAAAACCTGGAAATTGCAACGTTTGAAAGGAAAATAATTTCTGCTTCCACTCATTTTCTTTTGTTCATGTTGAAACAGATTGAACAGGCGAGGAAGTGGAAGAACAGAGGGATGGAGGAGAGGAAAGGAGGAAAGCAAACGATGCTGCTTGCCAAGTAAAAGGGGAGCTCAGAGCGGGCCGTAACTGACCGTAAATGAAAGTCAATGAATAACAAATGAGCACGGGGATAACGAAGAGGGGGTTTAAGAGGGGCTCAGGGGGGACGGGGGGACAGGAAGACGAGGGCAGCTCCAGGAAAAGCACATTACTGCAGAAACGATGGTCCCAGCCAGTTGGTGTACTCCATGAAGTACTGCTCATAGTATGCAAATCACTTCTTCAACACACACACACACACACACACACACACACAAGAGAAAGCATTAGCAGCCAACACAAACAAATACATTGCTATTCTCATTATGAGTAATGAGTTAAATGAGGTATGAGTGCGGCTCGTTTCGGATGGGAATAACAGGGAGACGGCACCGGGATTGGTCCGGTGGTGCGTTGAGTATAGAGGAATCACTCTAAAGCAACGCTGAATAATTCATCAGATAATAAATGCTCATTCTCCACCTCTAAATATCACACCTGGGTGATTCTCCAGTCGGTGAAGAGCGCTCACTCAAATTGACGAGTGGGACTCTTTCAGTGCCGTGGGCACGGCTACGCCTGGCACAGACAGACAATGGAATCCACCGAAACAAAGACAGGTAAGGAACACAAGTAGATCAGAGGCGATGGCAACCTTGGTATGAGGGGGGGGGGGGGGGGGGATCGTTTGAAGAGCACCGAGAACGTGCTGTGGGTCAAACCACAGACGGCTGAATGGCTCAGCACCGCACTCCTGCAATTTAAACCTATCTGTGCTGACATGTATAGAGTATAACCTCTGGGGGGGTGTTCACAAACAGAATACTCTCAGAGAGCTCCTTAATTAGCATTAAAATTCATAGCGAGTAGTCTTCACTCAGGAGGAACTTAAGAATCATCTCAGAGGAACGCTACAAGAGAAAGAGACGGAACACATCGAGGGGGGAGGGGCTGATGCTGCTGCTGTGTGAGATGTATTTTAAATACTGTGATAGACAACTGGGTATAGCAAAGGTTAAAGCACACACACACACACACACACACAGCTCACAACTCAAGAGTGTGTTATAACTCCCCACTGATTGAAGGTTGTCAGTCATCGCTGCTGCACTGCTGTATGTTTCTGAAATGTGAGTGCATCTTTAATGAGATCAGAAATGATCCCTGCACAATCTAATCTTCAGAGCTTCATTAACTCACTGCCGCTAAGCATTTGGAGAATGTTTGTGCTATCTCTTTGTCTTTCTGACAGTTTCTCCTCTGCTTTTCCACCACTTAAAATTAGTCCCTCTTATTCCTCTGTCAGGTTTTCAGCCAAGGAGGTTTGTGAGAGACAAAGATGCTCTGATCTCACGTTAGAAAACACCTTAATACTATAATGCATTAATTAAGAATCACTTTGAGGTCAAAGAGTGGTCGTGTGGAAACTTGTTCAAGGAAGCAGGAAAATAAACCAGAAGGGCTGAATCCAAAAGTCCAGAGTCAATCCATAGTGAGATTGGTCTTGTTCTGCAATGAGTTATTAATTAGGTATTTTTATAACACATATAAACATAATCTTAATCTTCTATATAAACAACCCTATCTGATCGTTTTATTCCCTGTAAATAAGGGACTGCAACAGTCATTTTATCCAGATTCATCTGCCTTTACTTTTGTCTCTAATTGTTTCATTGATAATTGGATTATTGTTAAAAAAATAATAATAATAATAATGTTTTGAAGTCAGAGTCCAGAATCCAAAATTAAAATAATTATATTGTTTGTTTAATCAAGACAACAGTAAAAAGAAAAAACAACTAATTCTAATGTATTATTGTAAATGACAAAGACAAGAAATAATATAATAAAGAAATTCTTGCTTGAAAAATGATCCAAAAATGATAATTAGACTGAACAAAATTAAGGAAATCTAATTTTACTTTGATGAAGGAATCATTGCAGGACTAATGGACCATGGGTCTCATCAAACATTTGGATTATTCATTTCTTGTTTGCATTCAAGCTACTGTGATGATGCATTGGGCTGCTTTTGTGCAGATTCAAACCTCACACATTTTTGCTGACAAAGAAAGCACACTGGGGGGGGGGGGGGGGGGGGGGGGCATATTAATCTTTCACACACCCATGCACTGGTGTGGCTCATGTTTTGATAGCAGCCAAAGCAAATCAGTTCCATCACCAGTTTCCAAGCCACCCGGGCGGAACGTAACAAAGATGCAGGAAATGCTGTGTGTCAGGAAGAAAAGCAAATAGGAAAATAAAAGCTGAGAAATATTTGATTTCTGATGATCCCATCACAGCAGAGAAAATTGCTGAATAGGCTGAATATACAATAGTGTAATATTCATACCCATAAACTGACACAAATCAGAACACAGATTTCCGGTCTGATTGGATTTGATAGGATTTTCTTGGTCTGTGTACCAATTTGTCACCCATCTGATAAGATTCGTCTTTTAGACGTTTTATTTCAGGGTGTGTGAAACCCAGCAGCAAAATCTCTCGAGTCAACTTCTGTTTATTGATGATACAACAGTCTAATCAGTGCAAAGAGATCGCCACACACATTTCGTTCCCTCAGATTGCCCTGTGCATTCTCAAGCTATCGGATGAAAGAGGGAGATGATCACTCCTTCAACACTGATGCCTTTTGCTTCATTGCAAGCAGTTTGTTTTTAATGATACCGACCTCCTGGAATAGATGACTGACTTAAAAATGAATTATCTCATCATCATTGTGGTGGAGTGAAGATAAATTGAAACTGTGGCTGTACCTTTTGATTAGTACAGTGTGAACCTGATCTGATTGGAGAAGCAGTAGCCCAGTACGTACAGTACTTACTGTACCCGTGTTACCGTTAGGGCTGTCATGATTGTGACATTTTGCCGATGATAAATTGTCATTGAAAAAATCGGAATAAACAACTTGATTATGATAGAACCATTTTATGTTTTTACTCAGTACCTCCCCTGAAAGCTTCAGTAATAGCCAATTACCTGGATGGATCTGTGGCTGCAGCCATTTCTGCAAGCTCAGTGAATTGGATGAGCATGAGCACCTGGAGAGATAAACATTAGTGGCGCTAAATGTTACGTGTAGTCTTCACTCAGACTAGGAACAACATGACACCATTAGTAAGTGCTGGTCAAAGATCAAACGGTTGAAAATGATGCGGACATCGTGATGGAAAACGATATTTAGGTTTCATTCTGCTGTCTGCATGCAAATGAATGGAAATCGCTCCAACAATTATGCTACGCAACTGCATAAAAGAGGCAACCATGCAATTATGGAATAATTGCAGGCGTAATTACCACGTCTGTAATGCACAGCCATAAACTGAAGAATGTGATTTTTGTGGACATGTATATTTATTTTTCCCACCAAAAGGTTTGGATGAAGTATGTGAGCCGGTATTGTTGAGACAATCTGAAAGGTGAAGAGATGAATGTTGTCAGAATGATAGTCGAGTTCAAGCGCTTCAAATGCAACAACCTTCTGCACATCAGATAACTATTCCGGAATCCCTTTCTTATGCTGGCACTTCTTTTGTTGACCACTAAATGCTCTCTTGTTCAGCCAACGACTCAAAGGACCCTCATACACACGCAACATTCACTTCTTCACAGCTGGAGCCGGGAATCAAACCATCAACCTTTCAATTAGAGTATGGTCTGTTCTCTAAAAAAAGACGCAAAAGACACGGTAATGTGATTTTGTTAGATTCATCTTTGACCGTTGAGCTCAGTCTCTTACTCACACTACATTTCTGCTATTGGAATTCATTAGGAAGTTCAATATATATGTAGGCATGCATCCTTTCAATAATCACAGAGAAAATTACAATCTTTACATCGATCTCAAACAAACCGCACATTTTCAGAATGGACACTTTAAGACAGAACCATCCTTTTTTGGTGATTTGTATAGCTTTGAATAGCGTTATGATAAAACTGAGCGGTAGCACAGCTAACGCTACGACCGAAAAATAAATAAAAAAATCACCATTATATATTACTGTCAAGTAGATGATTACAGTGGCAAAAGAGCAAATGGAATTCAGGGGAATGTTAAATGTGTGTATGTGATTACGTTTTGAGGCACAGTAATTATACTGAATTAAATTCGACAAAGTAATGAAGAAAAGGCCATTGAGAAACTTAAATGCAGAAATACATATTTGTGCTAACTGCAGAAAACATTTCCCCCTTTTATTCACTACCTTCCAGTAATGGTTGAGAAAATGACATTATCTCACGGAACATATTCCACAAGAAAATACCCGGAAAATGTTGATTACGTCTGCTGATAATTTCAGCTTCTTTCCCTCGCCAAATGAGCAAGACAGAAAAATGTAATTTCCTCTGATGTGTGAACATCTTTGAAGAGAGGATCCATCCACGCACAGCCATCATGTTACGTATCATGACCTCTCATCTAAAGAGTACTGAAATTGCATTTTATGCTTCAGAGGAATGTTTGACTGACAGACAGACCAGGCAAATGCACAGTAAATGGGATCTGCCTGTGAGATCTGGGAAAGAGGGATGAGACTGAAGTGGAAGTTCAAATGTGTTGGGCATCATTAATTTGAATGTGGCTATGATCAAGGTTTGTAGTAAGACGCACAGCTGGATAGCACATATTGGAAGCAGACTTAAAATAGAACTTCTCTGCATGAATTTTAAATAAACACTAAAATGTCTCTTCGTGTTTCAGTTTCTTCGTCATGCTGTTTGAGAAGCACCATCGGGGCACAAAAACAACTCTTCACGTTGGAAATGAGAAATTATTTCCATCAAGAAACTGCAAAGAAATGAAGACGCGTCAAATTGTATATTATTATTCTTTTTTTTATCACTCACATTGATGAACACATTTCTCCTGAGGCAGATGTGTCAAAGTGTGTCATGTTTTACTACTACTATATATAATTATGTAATTTCCCTACAGGATTATTAAAGTATCCTGATTCTGATACTAAACCAAACATCCTCATCCTTTCTCAGAGAGTGGATTGCACGTGTGACACCATCTTAGAGGCAGCACAGATGTTCTTACTGTCAACATTGTGATAGCTTGTTTCAGTCACCCTCACATCATTAAAGCTGCTCAGATGTAGCCATCCTGCTCTCTTTTCTACAGACACAACAAAATGTACTTTAGCCCACGAGTCTTCAGGGCATCAGAGTCCAGCAGCATCACTTCCATCGCCCACTGTTCCCTCTTTTCCCTCCCAGCACGCCTTCTCTCATGCCAGTGGCCCCACTGGACACGGCTGGCGTGACCCTGTCGGAGTCTGATGAGGGGTCGGGCTCCTTTTCCTCCCCACCGTCCACTCCTGTGTGCTCCCTTTAGAAGGAAACATGATCAATCCTCCCATGCCCCTTACATTTCCATCCGCTCGCTCTGTCTTGTGCACGAGATACAGACCAGCTATGGGGCACACAGGCATCCAAAGTGGTGTTTTAGGCATCCAAAGTAAATTGAAGCACCTGTACATAGATTATGATCCACTCATTAGGGCAGCAAGCTCTGATTAATGGTTATTGACTTTTATTTAACGTCAATGTTTTCCGTTTGTCATTGAAAGGGCCAGCAGGGAGTTAAATCAAGCCGAGGCCAGTGCCTCTCTTAATTTCCTGGTTGAATGAGTGAGACATTCTATTACGTCATCATCAAGGTGAAAATACAGGTTGTTCCGGGAATACCAACTGAGGCTGAGATTTGGATTGGGACTGAAGCGCGGATAAATTGTCGACATACTACTCTGGATGCTATAACCTCGAAGTAGACCACCTTGATTATGGAGCCTCCATTCAAAACGGCAAAGTGCACACTGGACTACACTGCATCCAAGAAGAAAAAAAAAAAGAACAAGATTTGTTAAACATTCTTTTGTGACTGATTAATCAGTCGAACTCATAAATAAACTGACTTCAATCCAGAAATCTGCAGAGGATGAAGTCAGATTAACAAGAAGTGGAAACTAAAAACGCAGATTAAATGGATCTACATCACAGCAAAAGTCGTAATATTGTTGAGTGCTGGGCATGAGGCACATGAAGGTCAGAATGATTCATTCATAGGCACAGTCTCCTCTGCATCCCCGGAGGCTGATGCTCATAGTGTTTATGTCTGATGAAATGGATGTAATATTGCTGGCAGAATCATTTTAGATAAATTATCTCAGAACTTTAAATTGCTCACGATTCCAATGATACCTCCAAACTGGTTCCTTAGACGGAGCTTAGGAAGCACTCCTCTGACACCGTTTCTCATCATTCCAGTCCTTATGCTAGGCTAGGCTACCTGGCTGCATGCTATTCGTACATATATATTTAACAGATGTGAAAGTGGTTTTGGTGTCCAAATAACATACTTGTTGCAAGGAAGAAAATAAAGTTGTTTCCCAAAATACTACCTTGAAAATATACCTTGAAAATCCAAATATTGATACCAGTATCAATATAGGATACTCTATTGTACATATTAATACACTATTAGTCAGGCTTTAGCACAGAGTCTTTTGGACTCTATCAGAGACTCTCTGTTGGAGCATGCAGGGGTCTTTGCTGTACACATGTCCCTGTTGTGCTGAGGCTCCCATGGACTCTCTCAAGACCTCAAAAAACAGTCTAATAAGTGCATTCTTGACCCCATGAGTGGTCATAGTGTACTACTTAACGCAGTCTGAGTGGTCAGCAGAGACATAAAAGTGAGAGAGGAATGGTAAAAGCCACGCTGTTATTGACTGGAAGTTTCATCTAAGGTTAAAAACTCTAAAGAGAAAGTACTCTACTCTTGGAAATGAAAGATAAATGTAGTGTAGCAAAGAAGACAACCAAGAGGACGTAACCAATGGCTGCACCTCTGGTTTAACATTCATGTTGCTCTTTTTACTCAAGCGGCAAATGCTATTAATATTCCGAGCTCTGATTTGCCTTCATGTATTCTGGTCTATCTGGTGTTTAGTTGTCTCTAACCATGTCAGATCATAGCAACAACTGTCTCTAATGGCCAACCACCGCCTCTCTGATGTAGAGTTTATTACCTCCGCCAAGGAGGGGTATGTTTTTGAAACCGTCTGTCTGTCTGATTGTTAGCAGGAAAACACTGCTGGGTGGATCTTGATGAAAAAAAAGTGATCTACCGGTAACTGAAATGCTTAAATTCAGAGAGTTCACTAAATTCCCGCCTGGATACATAAAAAGAAAATTCAGGATTTTCCCAATTTACTTATGAGGGCTTTTTCAAAAACTTCTATGAATTCTGTTCACTCACCAGAAATAACAGTCACAAAGGGGTCCGATATCAAATATGCACTATCATGCAACAAAAGAATATTACATTTTAACATTGAAAACCCCATTTAGGGATTCAAAAATCTGTTAAAAATACGCACCGACTCCGATTCACTTTTACTATTCATGGTTGGTGTATAAAGATACCAAGAACAATTTATAACGTTTTGATGATTAGCCACGTCACCATGTGTACGGTGTAAATCCAATTACGATGGGAATGAGCTGCTTGGCGGAGGTCTGTGCTTTTCTCGTTCATCTCTACATCATGTCAAAGGGTCATAAATGATTAATATAATTTACTCTCTTGTGAGTTCTGCGTGCGGGCGGACATCGTCCACACAGGTACTCGTGTCATTTCTGACTGATTCTTTCACTCATTCTTTTCATTTAGCCCTGGGTCATTGTAATTAAAATAATAAATAAAGTACAAAATGTCACTTGAGCTCCAAGAATAGCTCCATCCACCCCATTTCCTTTTTTTTTGAGGCCACTTTCCCGAGTACATCAAAAGCACAGCAGCGACATGGTCTTGAGAAAGGGCATTCAGCACTCGTTGTTCTCCTTTCAGACTGTCCAGACGTCTCTGGAATTCAAACCACTGATGAATGATTACACTCGTTCAGTCCTTGCTACAGGCTGGGCTACACCCGTTGTTGTGCTCTTAAACTAAAACTGATAAAATCCAAAGCAGAGACATAAAAGAAAGACAAACTACCGGTACCTGCACCACTCATGTGATACTTGGAGAATAATAAAACAGGGATTTGGCATGCATGAATGTGGATGATGGGATTGCAGATGGAAAAGAGCTCCACATTTGAGGTGATTATTGTATCCAACAAAAAAAAAAAGAAAAGATTTCATTATCAAATGAAAAAGCATGGACTTGGATGGGGGCTGCCTGGATGTCTTGGTGCTTGGCAGATGGTGAATCATCTGACTGTCGCCGGCTCTCCTCTCAGCTGGGGAGTTAGTTATATTGCTGTCTGGCTGATTGGCTGACTGGTTGGCTGGTCCACCTTCTGTTTCCAAGAGGACAGAGCCACACAATTCTCAAGACGGTAGCAGGCGCATGCATATTTAACCTTCTTTCCCCTTTTCTGCCCTCAATACACATCAGCTCCCCCAGGGGGCCGCCATTAATGAGCCCTCGAGAGAGAGATCTTGCTGTGGATATACTCTTCCCTCTACATTGGGAACACGTTTACACCAAGTTTGTTGTTACTACTGTAATTCTTCTTTTATACTGCAGCTTAGTGATGAAATATATAAATCCAGGTTGCATGGGATTCACTTGTGTCACTACCTTCATGCTACTGTGCACAATCTGGCCACGTTAAGCCACGATTAAGAGCAGCGAGTCATCCATTTGGCTGAAACAAAGGCAGACGTCTCCGCTGGAGCAGCACTAACACAATCACAAGCACCAATTGATCCATGCTGGTTAGAAAAACAGCATCTTAAACAGCTTTGAAGTGCATCAGCCACACACAGAGCTGCATGACCTCTATGAAACCGACCTCAATACCACATGCAGCTCTATGTCCCATTTCCTCTTTAAGTGGAGATCACACACACATTACAATCCGGAAGCTGATTCCCCCCAGGGCAAACTTTAAAAATCCATTCTCTCATTGCGTGTGTCTCGATCACTGTGCTCATCTTTACAGCATTACACATCTGAGAGTGTATTAGCGGTAATCTCCAGGGAGAAGGTGAGGAGTAAGCATATTGGAATATGCAAGCACGGTTGCCTTCCTTCAACAAAAAGATGAGATTTTCATTCCTTTTAGTCTGCATATATATGCAGGATGTAAAAGTGATCCGGATACTGGGATCGTCTCCATTAAGCAACATCATCTGTTAAGCATTGAACAATAAATGAGACCCGAAAGAGCAAATTGTATGCGGGGTTTTCTTTTTTACCCCTTCTTTTTTCTGTAGGCCTGATTCAAAATGCATTTCTTGCATATAAACACGATTAATTGCGCTGCTGTGTTTGTTTCGTTAAACAGAGGGACACCCTTTTCAGACTAGGTCCCATAGCGGATGTAATCTTTATCTAATCCACAAGGTAGTCATCAGGCTCACAACGCAATCAGCAACAGTCTGTATAGAGAAGCGATGACAGGCAGCTGAGGTCACCGCCAGAGGGAAATGCTGCTGTGTGATTGGCCGACTGATTATGTGGTCTTTGATTAAATCGGGAGCTCTTTGCATCTGTGCCGAATATCAGAGAAATTCAGTTAACGTTACGCAAGTAATGTGCTAGCTTGACTGATAGGCAGCAATGGTGCATGACCATCGCTGACAATGGAAGGCCATTAGCATGAACGCCCATCCCCAGCCCAGGAAGGGACAGTTGTGTGAAACAAAAAAATATCTTCAACTTTTTGCATGTCAGCTAAATTTCTGTTTCTTCATAGCAACCGAAGGTTGTGAATTTGTCTAGCGCTCTCATTAGTGCAGCACTCATCAGGTAACGGATCCGTGTCTATAGAAGAGTGAAACTCGCACCGCTTCAGCTACCCAAGCCAGATGGTTCAGACAGGAAGAGCCCCACAGAGACTACTTAGACAGCAAGAGATAAAACTGTCAGGGTACACTTGTCCTGTGATGAATGTTTAAAAAAGAAAAGAAGAAAAAACATTGTATCACTGCAAAAATCCAAATTGTGAGCAGATGATTTTCAAACCAGAAGACCATTTGGAGAGGACAGAGACTGGCCCAAAGAGAAGCGTGAAGAGAACAAACCGTGCAGGACTCGAGATCACTCTGAACGTCTGCAGGATGAAAAGCAAGAAGGAGACCCGTGACTTTATTTGATGTGCCGTGTTTCATCAAGTATAAAAGGGATGATGTAGATATAGGAAAGAGATTTTGTAAAATATTCAAAGTAATGAGTTTCACAAAAAAATCATTTTGATGTTACTAACATTGCTTCCATGTATTTATATTTCCAATCTGATTACGGTAATAAAATGTGGGATATGCTATATTTCAGTATTCATCATCACATCTAGGAATACGATGAATAAAATATATAAGAACTTTACATCACATTTCGTAATCATCAAACCACAAGAAAGTGCTTTCCTCACCCCGTTTCTCTGCCTCTCGTAACAGAAGGTGTTTCTTTTTCTCAACATTCTTTGCCTCCATTCGGCTCAGAACAGGGTCAGCGCTGCTGCATTTCAGCATCTACCTACTCGGGCTTGAAAAATGTTACACTTTAAAGAAGTTTAAATGCCAAAACCTTTGGGGCCCATTATTACAATATTGCTATTCATCTCAACGCGATATCGCCTTATTAAAATGACATTTAGAGCAAATTGAGGCTCACACCGTTTTCCCTCAACAAGGTCAGCTGCAGATTTGAGTTGTGGCAATTTATAGAAGGCCATTGTCCAAGGACAAGGCCATCAGTTTTTGAGGATAGGCCGTACCCCAGTCAAATCTCTTCAGCGCCCGTTTGACGAGAGAGTAAAAGCTTTTGTTAGCACATTCACAAAAACACTGACTGTATGAAGAAAACAGGCTAAATGCTCTGATGCGCCTTCTCGCGCCGTTTAATTCATCACACAGTCTCTAATGGCATCTTGTCAAGAGTGCCTCCTCCTTTTTTTGTCTGCAGCCAAGTTTTCTTATGAAGTGTGCAACAAAGTGTGAAAAGTGGCGATTCATCAAGAGGCTTTACTCGGCGCCAGCTTGCCCCATGTTCCCTCAACGCCACCGCTGGCAAGGCCGTCCCCAATTGCTGCCATGCAGGCATTTATCAAGAGTTGGTTTCCCTGCTCCCGGAACACCTCCACTGCCACCATCACTTTCCCAGCATGCAGAAACAGATTTATTGATTCCGATAGCCGACCACTTCCTCTCAATTTCCAGAATTGTTAGGTTCCCAGGAGATTGGCAGCTCCCACTGTGGCGTCTTGTCTAAAACGTCAAACAGTGCAAGATGTGTCTATGTTTTGATTTGCTGTTCGATCGGTTTGTCGTTTGTTTGGCCTTGGTCAACCACTTTTTCTCCAAAAAAATATATCAACAGCTATTGGTTGATGTGATAAGATGGAACAGACATTCACAGTGACCAGATAAGATAAATCTGACTTATCCTTACATTATATCAGTTTGAAAATGGACTTCCCATGTCTTTTACACATCTCTTTCATTTGCAGCTCAATTATCCAAATCGTTAAATACTGTGTTGTGCATATGACAAGGTGAACAGCTGTATTTTTGTTTTCTTTTGTGTATAGCAGGCTAAGCTATGATGGTAAACTCAATGAGAGGGTGAAGCAATCTGCGTGTCGTCCGTTGGAAGACCGCTGAACAAGATCAGGGTTGTGTGTTCCAGGCCGGAGCGATGCAGAACGAACATCTCACACCTAC
Source organism: Brachionichthys hirsutus (assembly GCF_040956055.1). Lineage (NCBI taxonomy): Eukaryota > Metazoa > Chordata > Actinopteri > Lophiiformes > Brachionichthyidae > Brachionichthys > Brachionichthys hirsutus. Next base: position 5,703,570 of record NC_090900.1, on the reverse strand, counting down.
AGCCAGGAACTCCCTGTCCTCATTCTTCCCTTTTTTCATCTTCCATCTCTTGCTCCTCACCCTGACCCGACTGCAGCCTTACAGAACCACAGGGGGGGGGGGGGGGGTTCTGCCTTTGAGTTTGCAGTATGAACATTTCTCTCAGCGGCTGCTGACATGAATTCTATTCTTCTTATTCATACTGAGACAAGACTTGTTGTCGACTGAGATAAGAGTTTGAATTCAGCTAAGTAACACCATAGTATGTCTACTATGGTCCTTTGGCTTCATAGCAGGTGATAGACAATGGGAGTCACGTTTGTTGCAGCTCAACGCATTTATCCTTTTGAAATGGCAGAAATAGAATTTTTAGATAAACAAAAAAATTGTCCTGAGGGATCTGTTCTTTTTTTTTTTCCAGGGACAGAGAAATTCTTTGAAGAGGCTATTTCTCACTCCATTCTGTGAACCTTTAGCGCCTGCAGATGGGGCGCGTCCCTCCTGTCACTGTGTGATTGTTATCAGAATTTAGACTGTAAAAAAATGCCCCATACTGCGCATGGAAGATGTAGTTGTGAAGGGCAACACATCACTGTAAATGATGGCTGCAGGGCTGTGACTTGGAGTTCAGATGAAGCTTGATTGCATGAAAGAGTACCGTTAGGCCTTGGCAGAGGTTTGGACTGTAACAAGTGCCATCCTGGTTTTTAATGAATAATGAATAAAATCATTACGCTTTGGTTTTGCAAAACTTCACCTACCTCACCACAAATTAGAGAAAAGATGATCAGCGAAAGAAAAAAAAACACTGCAATGAAGAATAAAATACTTCTTCCACGTCTGTGTCAAATACACAGATAAAAAGCATTACACTGACCCTATATAGAAGTTGCCTTATCAATAAATAAACTAGAAAACAACAATCAGAGATTGCAGACCCTCGTCTCCAAAAGACTCTTCGATCTTGTGAGACAGTAAGCAGGGCTTCCGGATCAGAGGGGACAAACCTGCTCTAGCTTGCTGCTCCGGAACGTACTACAAGACTCCTTCTGGACTCTTTTTCCCATCATGCCATTCTTGTCCCTCCCTCTTAAAGTGGCAGTTTACAGCACAGGCACAATTCCAGATGTAAAAATAATTCTAGAATCTGGATCCAGATCCGGACCATTCTCGGGGAGGACCGAGCCACGGACAGAACCTTGCTTGTGTAAAATTTTCAAGTTGATTGGGTTACTAGTTTTTGAGTTATGCGCTCGGACAGACAAACAGACAGACAAACGCACCCAATTGCAATACCCTCGCTTCCGCTTCGGCGAGGGTAATAAAAAATAGCATTGACTTCACATTCATTCATGTCTGGTGTATTTCAGAAAACAAAGTCAGCCTCGGTTTGGCTTCAGTAGATCTTGGTCATGTGGCATCAAAGGGACTTTGGTTTGTAGCTACTGAGTATTCGGTGCAGTTTGATATATGCAGTGAAATATCTGCCTTTGACAAACTGCGATGGCTTTCAATCACTCGTGATATGCAAAAGTCAGTTCATCAGCAAACTGCCGCTCCTGAACCGCCGAGCATCATTAGAACTTATAATGTGCATTCCTCTTAAACCAAAGTCGAGATTAGAAGGCAGCAATCTGCAAATATGCCTTCATAAGTCCTTCATCGGTCTGCAGGCACATTAACATAATGTTCACTTCATCAGTTACATCACTGCATTGCATGAACTCCATTCCTTTGTGCACAGATAGAAATAAACGTGCAGACAATAAACAAGCATCATTTAGCACGAACATCTTCCGGCTCATTCGCCGCCAATTAGCGTATCATACGGCCTAAATATTGAAGCCTCAAGAGGCGTTGTGATTTTTGGCTATATAAAATACTGACCAGTTACTACAATATACTAATTTGCCACGTGAAAGCGGGAGGCCGTGATTTAAACCAAAATAAATCAGTGTAAGCAGTGTTCTGTCCCATATCGATTTTCTAACTCTACATCTTCAACTTCTGACACTCCTTTGTGATTTCACACCAGCGCTGGCGTTTTTTATCTCCTCGCTAAAAGGCAGAACATTCTCCTCATGGTCAAACGTACTTCAATAGAAGTAAGTGAGTTGTATGAATCATTGTCTCCCTGCCCACCCGCGCATCTACGAATCCTCTGACATTGACTATAGAGTCACGATCTACGGTGAGCTAAAAATGTTCACCGTCTAACTGACATGTAGTGGAATAAAATCACTTCTCTTGTCCTTTGGTATAGAGGAGTGCGACCCCGTCCACAGCCTATATAGCATCAGAGATGCAAGTGTCTTCAGACCCGGAGAAACAAAGGTTCGATATGAAGGACAGGACCTGCAGTCTTATTCCAGCCTGGCCTGAAGACCTACGTCTCTCATTACATCACGCACACATTGTCCTGATTGTCCTCTGTGCAGCTTGTAACTTTCAATCTTTCATTTAACCATGTGAGTAAAATGCCAGCCTGGAGCAGCTGTGGGTAGAAATACATGCAACACTGAGCACGTCATTAAGCTCTGCCATGCTGACTCATCACATTTGGATAAAACACGTGAGGAGAAATGCACTCACTGTTCCAGCCTAATGGATCTTTGAACAGTGTTGATGTTTGACAATATCAAACTAATTTCCTTACGCTCGCTCTTCCTCTTCACTGCACTTTAACTTCAACAGTGACTATTTGCAGCTGGTGCATGCACCGTCGCTGGGCGTGGATGATAAGTGGAGCAAGACAGGAGAAGACAAATGGGTTAAGATGGCGATGAGATTTCAGTCCCTGCTGGCGAGTGCGCCGAGTGGGAATGGTGTGGTTTATCAGCTGGCTGCGAAATGTGCCTGAAAGTAATGAAGAGCGGTAATGCGAGACTTAGCATGATGGCATTTCAAAACTCGTGCTCGTCTAAGTGGTTTTGAGCTTTAGCATTGCTATCAATGTCCATAACATAACAAAGCAATTAGATTAATATTCTGACCGTCAATGAACTACAAAAAAACAGCAGGCAAAATGCATCTCATATGACGTCACATGCAGTTCTCTCAACCTGGTGTTTAATGCCCCAAAACCCTGAAGCCTTTGAAATTTTAATTTGGATATGATGCAGTTGAGTCGTCCTGGGCTAAATGACGCAGATGAGCATAGACAGGTAGGGCATCCTTGAGGGACAGGAAGAAAGTAGGGCACAGCTAGTTACTGCTCCAAGATGTCCTGTAGATGCATTCATATCATTATAATTCCTACATCCAGAATCAAAGGGATCATGACCAAATCTGGTCTTGCCCTGGTATGCATTTATAGTCTAATACAAAGCATATGGCACAATAGCAAGGCCTATACAGTTTCTGTATTCACACTGTGACTGAACTGACAAGAATCTGACAAAATGATCCAGATCAGGAAACAAGGGTTAGAATTCAATATGTTGAAATGTTGTATTTTTGTACTGCCCTAATGTACATTTGTGCATTATGCAAATAAAGAATTAAATGTGGATCTGCAGTGTCAGCGTTTGGCCTCTCCACATACTACCATTAAATGTCACAATTGCTGGCATTGAACTGCTTTGACTCCTTTTTTTATTATTATTCCTAGAGATTGAGAAAACCAAAAAACTGCTGACATTTTGTGTTCTAAAATGGGAGGGCAAGAGTAACGCGTTCAGGGCAGCAAAATAAATAAAACAATTTCTAAAATAGTGGAAACCGACATAACAGCTTGAATGAGAACTCCCAAACTTCAGCTCCCCATGAATAATCGCTCTCTACTCCTCTTTCCTGCACTCTGTTCACTGTCCTCATGAGAGCTCATCGCTAATGAAATCAGGGCACCCCTTTAACTAATGTAGCCATGGTGACTATTTCCCAAATGAGCAAAGTGACCTTCTCTAAAATGTATTTAGGGAAAATGCGAGCAGATTATGATTCCCATCAAACCGGGTGGATCCGTTTCATACTTAATAAATCTAATTTATTTTACAACTGGCCTTTGAATTTTGCCAAGCAGTAATAGTACAGAAAGGAATGTCATTTTAGGTTAATTCCACAATTCAGAGGCTCACACTCATCAACAGGCCCAAAGAAAACGGAAGTAACGTTAAATGCACAAGTCGCTTTATTTTAACTTGGCCTTTTGCCCCTTGAATGCCTTGCCCTCGCCGATAGGCTGGGGATAATGCCTAAGACTTTCTCCCCCAAGTTCGGAGAAGCATGATCATAGCCATTAGGACAGAGCAGCGGCCTGAATGGCTTTCAGTGTACGCCACTGCTAAAGTCAAGAATCGTATCACACAACTAACATTTGGCCTTCCCAGAGAAAATGCTTCCCCAACAACTTTCATTATTTATTGTCCATCCATCCATTTTCTTGCAACTTTTCCACTTTGCGGATCACAAGAGTTGCTGGAGCCTATCCCAGCTTGCTATGGGCGAGAGGCGGGGTACACCTCGGACTCGTCGCCAGCGCATCGTGGGGCCACACAGTTTTTGGAGACAAGAGGAAACCGGAGAACCTGGAGAAAACCCACGCAGACACAGGGAGAACATGCAAACGCCGCAGAGATAATATTCCCACCGGTACCTTCTTGCTCCGAGGCTACAGCGCTAACCACTCTGACATCGTGCCGTCCTGAAATGTTTATGTCAAGGGATCATTTTCGTTTCCCGTCTGTATGGTTGGTTATATATTGTGTATAACAGAAATTCTAGAAATGATGTAATCACAAACACTGGCAGACAATCTAAAGAGTTCTACTAATGGGTCTGTAATCGGAGCCTGTCCACTCTTCACAATGGGCCGGCTACAAAATCCATCTCATGTTAATTAGTAAAAGGGCCTGATTTATTACACATCCCATAGTGGCATGAAATTAACAAATGAACCATGGCCTTAAACTGCTGCTGCACATAAAGTCTTTTCAATGTAATATACACACAGCCAGTAGTCTCGTCAGTTAGCCTTAAAAGAAACGCTGATCTTTTTGCATTATTAGCAGTGATAACTTTTCTCTCATGCATCTCAAATTTACTAGAAAGAATGAGGTTACATTTTCATTGTCCATCCCTGAACAGGCTTAAAATCTTACAGAATAAGCGTCCCTTTTGTCGCCAGCAGGGTGTTATATTTATTTATTTATTGTTTTTTTACGTTACTCTTGCAGTTGCCCAAGCAGGCCATTAACACAAACTATAAAATCATCATTTTTGGCATGAAAACGTGTGGCATGAAAACGCATTTCACTGTACCATCAGTCTGTCTTTCGAGAAGGCGGTTATCCGAGCGGTGGAGGTGCAACCCACTGCACGGCTGCTTTCACAGGAGCAGGCTGGTTGAGACGCGTGTGCGAGTGCCACAGGTCGTCAAATAGCAGCTGACAGATGAGTGTGCCCCGAAGAGGCAATTCTTTCAAGATGAAGATGTTGAAAGAGGAAGGCGAATCAATAGACATAAAGAGCGTGTGTGTGTGTGTGTGTGAGAGAGCAAAAGGAGAGAGAGAAGGGCAATGGGGCAGATAGAAGGTTAAGAAGGGAGTAACTATATGTCAGTATGAACTTCAAATTGTATTCATGAGGCCGCCTTTGAACAAGCATACGAAGCAGATATACGTCTCAAGACAATGCACTGATTTGCAGACAAAACAAAACTGGCAAAGGGGAAAACAGAATAATCAGAAGGTGAGGGGGGTAATGTGAGAAACTTGTGCAGGGTTCTAAGGCTTAGCATGACTGATGGTTTCCAACGCAGCTCCCTTCACCCCACGCAAGAACCCTGATCACGTTAGGGGAGCCGTACAACTTGCTGGCAGGTTAATTGTTAGTCAATTTCCTCCAATAAGCAATACCTTACTCCACTGGATGAGGTAGTAAGTTATCACAGTGGAGCGGTGGGAATCGTCAAAGTCCACTAGATTAAGGTTCTGTGTCTTTGAATGAGAAGTAAATCATTGTGTTCTCATCGCTCGCGACACAGCTTTGCCATGGATAACCTGACAGGAACGATCAATAATTCAACCCTCTCTCTCTCAAAGCTCTTAGCAGGTGCCTATATGGGGCAATCACTAGCCCAGCCAGAGCCTTTATCAGCCGGTGGCGTGTGAGACGATCAGGAGGGGTGAGCCAAGAGCTCAGGAAATCTCCCAGCACCATGCAGGCAGCCGCAAAGCCGGTGCTCAGGGCCAAATAATGGCTGTCCTTCATCAAATGCCTGTTATTCGCCAAGCAGATGACCAGTAAGGAAATGACAGCCGGGGGGGGGTGCCTGTTGCTGCTGATAAAAATTAGATGTTTCTATTTGAGGTCTCGCCATTCAGCACATCTCCTCTCGTTTATGAAGTAATAATGTTTCCCTGGAGCCAGTCAGAAAAAAACCTGCCCGTGATTCCGGCTGCATGTTGTTCAGCGTTTACAATGAGCAAATACATCCGCACAACTGTTGTGCTTTAAAACAACAGATGTGTGCATTAAAGCAAATTTCCCAGTGGTGATCTTGGTCGTCACTGCATGTTTACTTAAGTGTCACGACTGTGCACAATTCTGGAGTCTGAATTTTTGTTATTTTTGTTATTTTAGTACAGAATTTCAGGGGTTTAGACTTTGCTATTCTGTAATGTGTAGTTCAGGAATTAGATAGCATGTTAAAGATATGACCAGAAGCTTTTTTTTATCATTCAACCCTAACCCTAACCCAGATTCAATTCAAAATCCGGAATGCATTACAGATTACTTAATTGATTTCAAAGGAGATATAACTGATTACAAAAGAGGTGTGTGCTGATAACAGCGTCCATGAGGAGTGCAATCAGAGCCCTGAGGACCATCGTCTCAGAAATTACTCACGCATTAATGTGCGTTACACCACAGTCAGCCGGAAAGACCAAAATATGTAAAGCAACTGAGATTGGCTCTGGGAAATTATGGGATTAATAACCCCTGACCCAGCCATGGTGGCAGGCGTTAGGGTTATCTGAGTGGCTTTCAAAGTTTCCCTCAGTTTGCTCTTTTTTTCTGTAATGTAACAGTTACGATGGTTTGTGGTCATTTTATAAAATGATCCATCTTGTTTCATTGCATCTGAGGGGGGGGGGGGGGGGGGGGGGGGGGTGCTCGCTTATAGAGACAAAACAAATCTGCCTCTACCCGACGCTGGGTGCAACAGAGCCATCCACTGAAAGCATGCCTTAGAATTTTAGGCTTTGCCAGTTATCTGAATTATTATTTAGAACACATTTAGATTGCAAAATTACCACAAATATATGTAAACAAATAAAAATAATATCGCCACTTCCTACTAGCAAAGAACGGTTTAGTCAGATTGAAGGTTATATAAAGTTTCTACCAAACACAATTGAAGAATTTCACTTCAGCCTCGTATTATTCCACACGAGGCTGACATGCGGACCGACCGCGATGGTGACTGGTAGTGATATAGACCTGCTAATGGATTCTGAGTATAGCTATCAAGTGGCACATTTTTTTTCGGATTTCCAATTAGTGGTTTTGGTTATAGTCAATCCATTTAGACATGAGAATATAGACCATATTCCACCCACTTCTAGGCATGCATATTTAGCATGATCTGTGTCGCGGCACGGCTGGTGCTGCAGTACATCTGCTACGTGGTGCTCTTATGGGGAGAAGCTTTTGCTCGTCTCCTAATTGCTGTGGATTCACACCATAAACTGGCAGAACAAAACTGACAGCCACCCAGAAGGTGTCTGTATCGATAAGCTCCTAATGCACATACTCACTTATCAGAGCGGGAGAAAGTCACATGATCAGATGCCAAACGGTCTATTTCTGTCCGACTTAGCAGCTCAGTAAGACCCACCGTCAGAAATTGTCACTCACGAATCGTTCCATTACCCAAGCGACATGATGTTTGACACTGATCTCAGCTAATGGAAAGTTTAGTACCATGTCTGCAGCGAGTTCATTAGCATGAGCTGGGCATATTTCACAGGCCCAGGAGTACAGCCCCTCCCAGTAGATAGGTTTTGTACCAGTGCTGTAGCAGACTATGACCTGTGATTATGGCCCTGGCGGTGGGGGGGGGGGGATATAGCCATGTACCCAATAGCAGTTCCTGCCTCGCTCTCTAACGCCCTTGGGACCTAATGACAAAGCCACGGGGTTATGCTTCATGCTGGCTAAAAACCTCACTCTGGCACTAACAGTCTCAGTAAGGGGGTGGAGGTGGACTGGCTGGAAAGAAAAACGTTACAAAAAAATAACAGAATAGAGTACGAGAAAGAACAGGATTGTCTCTTTTTTTTTTTTACAGTCTGCTGATGTTCAAGGGACAAATTATCCAGATGGTGCCCCTTCTATTCAACCCCTCCCTTAGACGGGGCATCCTTTTTTACTCTGACATTTCCTCGTCCGACCACAAAAACACCCATTCTTGATTGCGACTTCAGTAAGAACAATCCCTTTCACTGATATCTTTGCAGATAAAAACAAAATAGCCCTGCCCCTCTCCACATCCTCCACTCCCACCCCTTCCCTACAGCATCTACAAAGACAGGGACGCAGTAGGGGAGAAATGCCAGATTCCCTCTGAGGTCTCACACAGGCCTTGAGCAGTGTCTCGGCTCATCCTGGATTGTGACACATTTGGGTGATGTGTATTACCTTGGGGCTGTTGGGCCTTGCACCCAACGAGCTGCTCCGGCAGACACAGCAACATCCCCGGTTCTCTGAGTGAAGGATCTGCTGTACTGCTCTATACATACGATTAATAATAACCAAGTGTTGAGCAAGTAGCTGGGTGTTCTCCTGCATTTTCAACTGGGATGATGTTGCAGAAGTTGTTTCTGCCCCGTCTGTTACAATCGGGAAATGTGTGTTGTGTTTCTGATCCGCAGCAGCAACTTGATTGCAGGGTATTTCATGTGGCGATTTGTGACTCGCTGCAGCCTTTGCAGCCTTAGAGAACATGAAGTGTCGACTGGACTAAAGAGTGTCTAAAAAGTCTGGCTTCATGTGCTAAAAAGCTGTCAAGCCCAGGAAGGGAGTTAGTGGCTCAAAGGCTTTTAAAGCAATCCAAGAAATGTCAAGGAGCCGAAGGAGCCGAAGGAGGAGACAACTTCAGGTGTCTGGGCCATTGAAACAAAAATCCAATGCTGCATCCATGCAATAGGTAATACATTCAAATCTCTTTTGTGTCATTCATAGGGTTTAGATCATTATGATTTACACATAATGAAAAGAACTAAGGATAATTTGCTTTATTTCCAATGTAACATTTTCAAATCTCACACTAAATGTTGAGTATTGCATAATCGCTACTCGGGGGTTGAATCCGGAGTAATTGGGCTTCTATTGTGGATTCGAGGACACTTCTCCTCTCACCCGGAAGGCATTGCCACTTCTATCTGATTTGTGTACAGATACTCAGAGTTTTCTCAGGACACTGACACAGCAAGAATTAGTAAATTCACACGTTTCCAGTTTGCCTCTAAAGCAGCTCTAAGTAGATGCCTATTGGTCCAGAGTTAACCTTCAAGGATGAACACGGGCTGGATGAATTTAAATCAACATGACCCTGATGAAGTCCAACGACCCGAAACGTGTTGGCCTTACTAATGATATACTGCAGATGTTGCAGGGGTTTTTACCTTCTTTGAACAACACCAACACGACAACACCAACGAGCTGCATTATCACCTGTATTGTTATTGCAAACAATGAGCCATGAGAGAATTCTATGTTACGATTTTCAGCACTGCAATAAAATATGCTCGTTTCTTGACATCCACACTGGACGAAGGCCTCTGAGACTCGCTCTGGCAGCCGACTACAACCAGGCAGAAAACAACAACAGCCCTGCTGGCCAGCTGCTGATAATGGCGTGCAAAGGGCAAAGCTTAATTTAGCCTGGTGTCCCTCTATATGTGCTCGTGTGCATTGTGCCTCTCACACAATTAGCTTCCTGTCTAGAAGTTGATTTGTAGGGGCCAATCTCTGCGTAATTGCCCTCCCGAAGCAGCCTCGAAACATGCTTGAATCAGCTTTCGTGGATGTCGACTGTAAAATGTATCCGTCGAGGGGCATTTTAAAACTCACACTGGTGTATCAGTGCGCCACAACATTTGCAATGTCACATCCATTTGTGCTCGTATCTCTCTCTCTCTCTCTCTCCGGCTTCTCCGTGTGACTGATCGGCCACTGTGCCACTGTGGCTGTCTGCCGGCCAGGCCATCCTGGGCACTTCCCACAGTCGACTGATGAGTGGAACTGCAGGGAAGCATCAATCACGTCGGAAAATGTTTCTCTTTTTTTTTGATAATGTGAAGAAAGACAGGAAGCGGGGATCTGTGGAAGGGAAACTTACACCCGCAGCAGTCATTTATGCCACGAAGCTTTGAGGTCACCTTCTCATATTTCATTTCAGCAGGTCTTGTTTTTTTCCATCCCTCTTTCCCAGAACAAGTAAATAATTAGAGCAGAAACATTTGCCTACATAATCAGGCGTGCTGAGAGCAGGGCTGCATGTATTCCTGTCCATCCATCCATCTCTCTCTCTCTCTCTCTCTCTGTCTGCCTCTGTGTCCCTCTGTGTCACTCTTTCTATAGAAAGGGAAGCTTCACTTAAACTGCAGCAAACATTATGTGACTGTAGCCGTTCAGGCTGAATACAGACAAACATCAGAATACACAGCACTTTTCAGATCATCCATACCGTCAGCTGCATTATTGTGATACACCGTGTATTAGTGATGCGGTCATGTGTGTGATGTGTGTGTGCTGGGGCACATAGTCGCACCGATGATTAGTCTTTGGTAAACACTTACATTTCATCTCCAGTGTCTTTCATGAATAAGTAGAGCTCTACATCTCCTCCCGTGCACGCCGACCGAACAAACAGATGAGCAGAAACATAAAATCTCATAATAGCTATTTATATTTTTATTATCACTTAACATCTTTTGACTTTACTATTTGATTTTATTTTGTTCTAATCGGGAAAGTAAACCCTCATCCTCAATCTCACACATCGTGCTGATTTACACCAAACTGTAAACCCATAAAATTATATTCTACATTTTAAGAATATTAAAAAAATAAGTTACGTGACTGCAGATTTAAGTTTGGACAGAAGGATGTGATTTTTTGTTCTTTCTGTATTTTTTCTTTTATTTATTTTTCTCTCTCCCAACATGTTCCAGCCATCCTTCACTGGCCGGTACGTTCGTGTTCACAATGATGGAAAACAGAGTTCCAGCATTGGCTGAGACAAAAAAAAAAGACAATTATATTCATAACGTTCTCAAAGTTGGGACTAAAATGTGAGCCAAATGACTTGAAACGCTCACGCGCCTCTGTCACGCACGCACACAACGCCCATCTCCACAATAGAACTAGGGAAATTAGAAAGCGGGTTCGCCTCACCGTCGAAGACCCTGAAACGACGACGGCCACGACATCCTGGATTTCTTCAGCCCGGGTCGGTGCCCCGTGTCCACCGCGTACGTCCGGTCCATGTTCCTCGGCTTGAGGTACCGCTCGGTGTCCGAAAAGCCTCTTTGTCTCACTCGGTCGTTCTTGCGCACTCCCAGCGCGTGCTGGTGCTGGAGCGGACAGAGCGCAGCCTGGTTCTGGTTCTGCTGCCTCCACAAATGTTTGGGCGCCTTCGCGCACACGGCGGTTCCGCCGCCGGTGACCGAGGACGCAGACCCGACTTTACCACAGACGGGCTCCATCCTCCTCCCAAAGTGCTTATTGCAATGTTTTATTTGTAAAGGAATACGCGTTTAAAGGGACTTCAGAGAGAATGCCCCCCTTGATGAAGGTGTGGGGGGGGGGGCGAGGTGAAGGCGAAAGTCTGAGCCTCGGAGTAACTGAGACAACTTTTTGGGTCACTCTGGGTGCGTCGCGTCCAGTTTGGGTTTGGAACTCACGTAATGAGCTTAACTTCATCAACTTCCTCGCCGGCCTGCAGGAACACAGTGGACGGAGCCCAACACGAATCCATTTACGCATCACGGGGTAGATCCCGGTAACGGCGGCGTGGAGGGGAAGAACAGTCCCTGAGTGAAGACGCGAGGAAGGGACTACCATTTGTATCTGGCAGCCGAGCGCTCCCCGCTCCCTCCATGCACGCGCATTTCAGCAAGGTGCGTCTGTTGACGCAGCAGATGTTCAGCACAGGACGGTGCGAGCAGGCGCGCTCGCATCTCCGCAACACCACCCAGGGGGAACTTCTGCAGACCCCCCCGCGGCTGTAGTTCACCTCGCGCGCGGCATGCGTAAAACCATCCACGGATGACAAAACACTGTTCTTCTCTTCTCACACCCCCTGCAGGAACAATCGGCGACGGGGGGTGTAGTGCACAGGATAATGCATTAAACATGAGGGACCCACCCAAAGCGCCCCCCCCCCCCCCCTCCCGCCCTGGATCTTTGCAGGGCGCATGCCTCGGCCTGTGATGAAGAGGAGCGCGATGGGACAGCAACCTTTTTCGTCTCTCCTCTGCTGTTCTGTTTGTCATCAGTTCAAGGGACTTTCAGAGAAGGCAAAACTCTAACCATCCATCCCCTGTACTGTCCTTGCGGCAATGTTGGTCTGCAGCGCCGCCCCCCTGCTTTAAGGGCAGAAAGATAACCTTGTACAAAACAATGTAGCTCAGACAAAGTCATTGAGGGCCATGGCGCAGGGACAGGAAGGGGGGGAGTGATCTTCAGTTCAGCTCACTTTTAATCGGTCTGTTTCGGTTCGTCTCTCCAAGTAAGCCTCTGTTTTTTTGACATTTAAGAAGAGGCAGATATCGTTTTGAACATCAATGGCGTCTCACAAGTATCAATAAATTCAGCACTCTTACAGGACAATAATCAGAGCAGAGACAAAGGAGCTCCACGTCCTACGAGGACACGCTGGTGCAGCGCATGCAGCAGAGCTGATGAGAAATGCATGTGAATTAATGTCGCTTTGATTCGACGCTACGTCACAAAAAGGCATCATCCTGTGGGTGATGTCATGGGAGTCACCTTCCCCGATTAATATACAGGATTGGCAGCTTTTCCAGCGAGCACAGCTTGTATGTTTGTCGGTAGGATTTATTAACTAGGTAAACATCAAATGTCTGTCGGGAAATTTAAATTTAAAAAAGAAAAATACTTTTCCAGTTCATTTTATGGTCGATCATGTGCTACTTTAATTTTATCCTCGATTGATTTTCTTTTCCACTAAAACTGAATCAGGCTGCTATTCCCGGGATAATGAGCCAATGACTGATAACTATTAGTGGAGTCAGTAGTCATTGATTATACCTGATTGCTCTCTGCGACAAGAACAGAACAGGTTCAGCCTTACCTGACGTTTCACAGCTAGCCGTCTCTCAGTCATGACACCACGTCACAAACCCTTCAAGATAAGAGTCACAGACGCAAACCTAAAGAAATATTTCTGTCTAAAGCCTCTAGTTAAAGGCATAAAAATGAAAGAGAGAAAAACACACTTAATTTTCAATTGAGCTTATCCAGTTCTTTGCAGACGTGAATGAACCAGCCCCTTGCCCAGAAGCTTGCTACAGATCAATCAAGGATTCTCATCTTATCCACAGCAATGTCCATCCAGACTCTCCATGCATGCAGCGGCTGATCGAGAGCTTCATCGCATGGCGCAGCAACAAGCGCCAAAAGGTTCTTGTTATCAGTGCCTTTCATCTGCTGATGGATTGCAAGCCTTCAAATATGTTGCTGCAAATGATCAGTTCTAATTTAGTAATTCTGCACGCACATCTTTACCACCATGCAGTCAACGCAGAGTCAACGTGTCTGACCCAAAAGAGCCAGACACGGAAAGAGCAGAGGATGACAAGTGTAACATTTCCACAACAGTACGAATGATCTGTGTTTTAAAGATAGATTATGTTATCTTTAGCAACTCTTTATCCTGTTGTAAAAAAAAATTACACAGGAGCACTCCTCGTAAGCATTTCGGAAAACATTTCACAACGAAGGGTGTCGATCTAACGACCATCTGCCACGCGTCGTAAAAATTACGTCTCTAATAAATGATCTGAGGTGCGCAAAGCCATCTAATGAACCGAGTGGCATCCTCACATTCAGGACATGAGCTAATGTCCCCGATGTAACAAAAGCTGCGCTGCTGTTTACCGAGAACCATGGCTACTACTGAAAGGACATCACCGGCTGTCTGTTTGTATTCATAGCATGAGAGCTTTTAATGGGAAGTCATGGAACCGCTCTGTGCTGCTTTTCTGCATCAACACCAAAGTCTCATTTAGCGGCAGACAGCATTAATAACACCAGACACGCATTTGCCGTCGCAGTCGGAGCCTTTAGTGTGACACGTCCTCCATTCTTAATGCTTGACAACTACATATTTCTCTGTCACCGCCACGCTGAATTATAGATGGATCAAGCTTGAAGCAAAGTTAAGATATACGACCTGAAAAATCTCCCCGTCGTTCATTTTGCTCCCCGCAGTCCAGTTTTTAAAGGCTCATACTCAGTTTTGTTATGAAAGCAGTCAAATTTACTTAATGGGATGTAAATAGTGGCACAGGGTTACACGCACACGCACACACGCACACACACACACACAGTATGCATGAGTTCTCCAACATGAAAAAAAGATGTGAAAAGGACGATATGGTGACCGGCCTGTCCAATGTTGGTCCGCCTTCGAATAAAAGTACAACCACTTTTCAAATTTACCAATCCTGACTGGCCCTCGTGACTCAATTTGCAAAGGACAGTCAGTCACACCCTGGAAAAACTTTGTTGAAGTTTGCTGCCAGTTATTCAGAGAATGGACTCCACATTATGAGTATGTGAGTAAATTATTCAGCGCAGACCGCTTCTCTATGGGAAGCCGTGTCTCTCGCTGATACATAAGGCAGTGTCGCGTAGGTATTTTGTATTTTCTTGAGTCAACATGTTAAAAAAGAAATTGAACTTTGAGCAAAATAAATTATTTTTGCGATGCTGTATATCAGTGTTGCCTTGAAAACAGCCTCGCCTGTCTGAAAATGTAATTTACAAGTGACAGGTATCCGTTTTTATTGATTCTTGATAAAGAAGCATAGAAGTCCATGACCTTCTTCATGTTTAAGGTCTGTCCATTAAGAGTGCTGATAACAGGCTCTAATGAAGTCTCTTTTAACAAGCATGGGATATTTATGTACCCATCATCCTGGGAGCTAGACGGGAAAACACCGTAAGGTGAAGTATTTTTTCCTGTA
Organism: Brachionichthys hirsutus; assembly: GCF_040956055.1. Taxonomy (NCBI): domain Eukaryota; kingdom Metazoa; phylum Chordata; class Actinopteri; order Lophiiformes; family Brachionichthyidae; genus Brachionichthys; species Brachionichthys hirsutus. The sequence continues at coordinate 5,688,370 of NC_090900.1, read as the reverse complement.
TGGGCGCATGGCGGTCCATTGGCGCTCTATGATGCTTCAGGACTATGGAGAGTTTCTACTGTATTATGCAATTTCCAAATGTATTGACTTTTTTTCTGGACCAAATGCTTTGTTCAATTATGAAACCCCACCAAACAAATCCTCTGCAACAAATAGCGAATTCTCTCTGAGACATGTTTGAATTTTTCTTCGCCATCTGCAGACCTCAGGGAATAAAGCTGGTTTGATCATTTGAGTGTATCTCTGCCAAATTTCAGAGAAGATGCTCTTTGATATGTTTTTCAGCATTCTCTATAGGTTGAGTGTGATTCTGCTTTTAGTCGTGTTTTCCAAGTCTATTTTCTAATTATATTTGTGCACATGAGTTAACCTCTAAAGCAGAGGCTTTGATGATGATGAATATATTTAATAGATAGAATGTTAGAGCAGTACATGTGCAGTCAAACAATCGAATGTATTACAGTACAAGTACAGCCAAACATCCTGTCTAAGAGGAGCATTTCAAAGAAGCCCTTGCAGTCTTGTTTCCGTTGAAAGTCCTTCGTACATAAATCATCGACATTTAACAATACCAATAAAAATAAAAATAAATTACTCCATTTATGCAAAATAACAATAAATTAAAAAGACACATAATATGTACAACATTGGTGGAGAAAAAAGGGGGTGAATGAGGGCAAGGTAAGGGGGAGGGGGATTGATCCGGAGAGAGTCGTGATGACTATCTTTGTTTCTGCCCCCCTGAAAGGTGAATTTTCGGGGCCGTTTTGAAGGAGGCCATCGAGGAGCATGTTTTGAGGGCAGGAGTCAAACAGTTTCTTTAAGGTAAAGCTGGCCTTTATAATATCTCACATCCATCACACAGATCAAGGGTAAACCCAATGTGTTGAGGATTGATCAATGCCTGTGCTGTGTTTACTGTGAGGTTCTGCTTTATTTTATTTAGCATGCTCCTAATCATGAATTACATTTCCATTAGTAAGTGACGGAAGTGACAAATATTAGGTCTAGTAAAGTGATGAGTCACACTCCTTAGAGCAGCCAGACAGCAGCCGGTTTGGAATCTTGTAAATATCTTTCACGTTATCCAAACAGACGCACTGCACCTTCCTTTCAGACGGCGTTTGGGTTCTGATGCCTCTTCAAAGTGGGACAGGTAATCTGTCACGATTAACATGTTTGTTTGTTTTTTTACTTTCATTCTGCATTTCTATCCAAAGACCCGATCAACTGAAAAGGCTAACTTGTAAGTCATCTTTTTTGTTGAGCACGAACAGAGTGTCAAATTAGAGCTGACGGTTATTTCAAAACGTAAATGTATTGATTCACGTGCAGCTGCTCCGACTGCTTTCACCTGTCCCTGATTCTCCTCCTGTGTATTTAGTGTGTTCTTTCTGAATCAGCAGATCTCTTTCTTGGGTTCAGTTCTCTTTTCCCCACTCACACAACTACACCTCTAATCCCTGACTGCAGACACAGGCTTATCCTTTCTTTCTCATCTTTAGAAAGTCGCACAGAAAAATTGTGCTTTGGATTTTTACACCAGCAGTTCAGTTATCACAAGAGCAGGTAAGCTGCCTGTGGAGGAGGTGTGTTGTTGATGAGAATGAAAATGATCACACCCTACTTAAATCCACATCACACTTGACCCAAACATAAGAGTGGGCAAGGTTGCATCACAATTTGCATTTATAGGAGAGAAGTCTTTACCACATTTCACTGCAAGTCGTGTCCCTATAAGATCCAGCTACCTACCACGAGGCTTAGATTTCATAGCACACAGTTCTGGTCTATTGCTGCCTTAGACTTATGCAATAGTCAGACAAATAAAAAAAAATGTAGAGAAACTCTGCCTGAGCTTCACTTGCAGCTTCAGCTTCCCTGCAACAGTTACAAGAATTCTGAAATCATAACTTCCGCCTCCATGCTGAGACTCCGTTTCTGTTTTTGCTCACTTCAAACGGGTTCTGTATTCATCCACCAAAACAGAATCATCATTTCATTGAGAGACCTTTTCTTAGGGTGAAGAAACGCATCCACATGTCCTACCTGCTGGTGTCCGCAGAGGTGATGGCGATGAGCGGCGGGGTGCGTAGTGGGAGTGTCGTGGGCCGTGGGAGAACAGTGGCAGTGTCTGCTGACTCAGGCTTACGGTCATAGTAATACTGTTCTGCCTGTCTAAAGGCCAGGGGGGGCAACTGGACCATTCGGCAAGACAGCCTCCGGACCAGGAAGGGCTCCAGGCATGTGACTGACCCTGGCTCCAGGGATTCGGATGAATCGTCAGACCCCTGGATGAAGAGGACATACAAACTATCAGCATCGGAATGAGAAAGCATACAGAATGTTTTAGGAAATCAACAGATGATGAAAAATGAAAGAGAAAAATAAAAAAAAACGCTGAGAAGAATTTAAGCACTGGGTTTTCACATCTTGTGTAAGCAGTACAGTGGCCAATGCACAATCAATGACCTGCTTTAATCACTCTAAAATCCAAGATCAATATGAAAATTGATTTTTTTTTATAACTTTATATTATATATCATATTATTAGAGTAATAATGTTTAGCATAATGAATAGCAATAGCCATCCATCCAGCCATGTTCTTGTAGATGAGACAATCGATTTTATTAATGAGGCATCAGCTGATATGATTTGAATGTTAATAACCGTATAGAGTCAGAATAAAATAGGTACATTTGTAAAGCAGTAATGAGAAAGCAGCAAGTCATCAACCCACCAGACATTCATTCTGAAAGGGCGCTGCACTTGTTTGAACACATTAAAGCGCTCTCACGTAACGAAGTCGAGATACTGTTACTATCACCGATGAACAGAGGTCTAAATATGAAGGTTTAAATATGAAGGTTTAGACCTCGCTGTGTCAAGAAGTAAAAAAAAAGAATCTAATAATATGCGCAGCGGGAGACAAGCCATGCAAAAGTTCATGCTGTGTACAGAGAAGGTCATTCTACTGAAGCAAGGTAACTGGAAGGAAGATGGTCATTGCTCCGATAAGTGGTGGACGGCAGCAGCAGAGCACGCCCCTCAAAAACACGACAGCTCCAAGTCAAGGCCTCCGGCATTATAGCTAGATTAAAGTCTCATTTTGACAATGGTGGAAAAATTACTCTATGCAAATAACAACTTTAATATGCTAATTGATGTTTTGGCTGCTTTGTAGGCACCCAGCCCAAGGGAATGCGTGTGTTTCATCTTCGTAAACAAGCGGCACACAACCGGGACTTGGAGAAGCTAAAGTTCGTATTGTTTGTGTGCTGCACTGTCCTCGGGGAAAACCGAGGCAATCAGTTATGTGTGTATTGAGTGGTTCCAGGACAATCTTTGATTCTAGATTTCATTTGAATTGCACACAGACACACACACACACACACTTGTAGAGGGAGACAGCAAGATAAATGGAGGCAGATTCTGTGTCCCTAATCTTTCTGTAAACTATGAAGAGCATTTGTTTAATCTGCACACACAAGCTTCCCTGATTAAACCATTAAAGTGACCTGCCTCCCTTATAGATCACAGCAAAGTTCAGCTATAAGAGGATTTGTCGGGCGTGTTTTGGCGTCTTAGGGCCCTGGGTCAGTTGCTTACCTTGCCGAGCAAACATGCACTCCTCCAGTAGCGGTAGCAAGTTGAAACAAAGTTTAGCCTTTTTTATTTATTTTTTTACACAGTTCAGGTTTCCATTCAGTGGATTTATTTGCTGTGCCAGGTGGAGGCAATCAATGGTGCACGCGTGGCCCGGGGCAACCGACTGAATAGAAATACTTATTCGCCCTCCAAGTGAAAACAAATAAATTATCCTGGCAGCACTATATATGTCTCTATTAGACCAGAGGGACATCTCAGAGCGCTGACTCCTGTGCATGTGTGTGTGTGTCTCCCCTTTCCGCTCCTCGCCGTGACTCCCTTCTACCGTATACCTGAAAGCACTCCCGTCTGTCCACGCTGGCATCCATCAAAGTGCCAATCTTCATCCAGGAAAAAAAATAAATCGAACCTTTCATTCCTCCATAATTATATGTATTGAGCTCGTTGTCATAGACGGGGAAGCAGGAAGCTTCCCCGTCTATGATTAGCCCTCACGTTCCAGCTGACTGAAGGCAAAGCATGCAGACAATGAGCATTAGCTCTTTAGCTGTATGCTTTAATAGTGAGCTGTGCTGGGCATTAATAGGATATCCTTTCACAGTGTTTCTCAGATACTACTAAAGAATTTGTGTAATGGCCTTTCATCTCATTTTTGTCATTCTCACTGTGGAAAAGGGGGAATGTCTTTCTGCATTTCAGTTTAGCCGATTAGCACGATATAAAAGATTTATGCACATTCAGTATTTGACCTGAGTTTATGTGCATGCATTTGGGAGAAAAAGCAAAAAAACAGAACATTAAGAACGCACAGCAAAAAGTGTGTCAGTGTGTCTAAATCACAGGCTTTAACTTGTATGAATATTTCCCGTTAGAGTTAGAGTTTAAAAAGAAGTTTAAGTTACTTTCCTGATCTATAGTTGACATTTGAGGGGAGTAAACATTTTACACAAAACAAAGAGAATTAAAGCCGCAAGCGGCGTTGTAGGCCCTCGCCGGCCGACAGGCCGTTGAGCTGACCCGCCGACGCGCGCCGCTTTTGTCCTGAGTGCTTCGCAAGTGTTTAGATTTGAGCTGCATGAGTAGCTCACAATTTAGTCAAATCGTTATTTGGATTATATGGCCATCTGCCGTCAGGAGTTTCAATCCAATATGGCCACCTTCCTGTGTGTCTGGGGGCGTGGCCATAATATATATATTTTTTGCCCTGACATGACGCATGTCTGTACCGAATTTCGTGGCTGTCCGACAAAGTTGGCGTCGGACCGCTCCCCATAGGAGGGGTTGCCATCGCCACGGCAACACCGTAAAAACAACAACATGGTTACGATTGTGGTTTTTGATCGGGACCACATGAGGGACTTTTCTGGTAAGTTTCAATCATTTCTGGCAAAGTATTTTTTTAATTCCCTTTCAATTTTTGTTATCGTTCTCTAGGGGGCGCTGTAAGGCTGATTGTCAAAGTTTCCCTTTTAAAGTGTCCAGGTAGAAAGGGTCAATAAGTGTTTAAAATTTGGTTTGGATTGGAGTGTGTGTGTGTGCAAACGCTGACTCAGCAGTTTTTAAAATTCAATCCAATATGGCCGCCTTCCTGTGTGTCTGGGGGCGTGGCCATAATTTTTTTTTTTTTTGCCCTGACTTGACGCATGTGTGTACCGAATTTCGTGGCTGTCCGACAAAGTTGGCGTCGGACCCCCCATAGGCACAATGCATTGTGATTTTTGTAGGTGGCGCTAGCGCGCCACTTTTTCATGCCCAATTTTAAAACACATAAAATAATTAATTTTTCGCCGGTTCTGAGCTTGGTTCAAAGTTTGGTGAGTTTTCGAGCATGTTCAGGGGGTCAAATTGCCGTTTAAACAGCAGAACAAAGAAAAAGAAAAAGAAAAAGAATAAAGAATTTTTGCAAAAACAATATAACTTTTTTTCTGAGTATGCGATTTCTACACAAAATACGTTTTTGGAATGGTCTCGACGAGGGCTACGCGCCTGTGGGGGCACACAAACACGAGTTGACGAGCTACGCTCGTCAACTCGTGTTTGTGTGTGGGTGTGTGTGTCTGTGTGTCTGTGTTGTTTAGTGTCGGGGTGTGTGTGTGTGTGCTGTTGAGTGTCGTGGGTGTGGGCGTGGGTGTGTTGGTCGCCCGATGGTTGACTCGCTGCGCTCGTCAACCATCGGAAGACAGTTACAAACACGAGTTGACTCGCTGCGCTCGTCAACTCGTGTTTGTGGATCTCTGTGTGTGTGCATTTGTGTTGTTTAGTGTCGGGGTGTGTGTGTGTGCTGTTGAGTGTCGGTGTGTGTGTGCGTGAGTGTGTTGGTCGTCCTCAACAGCATGGCAAAGTTGGATGCCGAGGGTTGACGAGCTGCGCTCGTCAACTTTGTCGAGGGTTGACTCGCTACGCTCGTCAACTTGTCTTCTGCGTTGCAAAAGCAATAGCCCCTTACGCCTAGAATAGGCGCTCGGGCCTAATGATTCTGCCCGATGCTGGAAATGACTTCAGTTTATATTTAGTGAGTTAGTATGTCAAACAAGATGAACTGGGTCTGTGTGTGTGTGTGTGTGTGTGTGTGTGTGTGTGCTTCATTTTCACTCGCTGACCGTGTTGACCGATTACTTCATATTCCACGACTAGCAAGACTTCACCAGGATTCATGTTCCAATAAAACAGATGTAATTAGATTTAAATGTCTTAATAAAACAGCCACAATGATAAAACGGTGCTTGGCTTTGATTAAAACAAGCCGAGGGCAACATTGCCCTATAATTTAGTGTGTGCAACCTGCCAGTCATAGAGCACCATCACTCACCACCGCTCTGCTGTGAATTTTTCAATAGATTTTTTATCAGTCAACAAATCCTAAATGGCTTCTGGGTAAACCCCAGGATGAGCTAGAGAAGTGCTTGGAGAGGAAGTTCCAGTAGATAAAGGGCAGAGAAGAGACAGCTAAAGAGAGATGAAAAACAAAGATCGGAAAAGATGGAGGAACTCATTGGGATGAAAAAAACATTTAGTTTCATTTTTCTGTCAGTACATAGGCAGCTCTCTGGAAGGTCGTTCGAAACGAAGGAGAAAGAAAAGTCGCTTTTATCAAAAAAGCTAATTTTATTGATAACCTCTTCGGCTTTTTTTGGGGGGGGGGGGGGGGGGGGGCAGTTTATGCAACCTGATTTATTTAGGTAAACTGGATATGCCTGGCTCATGTTACTTTAAGCTTTGAATGGGCAGTCACAGGGTTGCTTGGCACATGCTGTCTCAGCAAGGAGGTTGCCTCGACAACAGGGCTGTGGCTGTGGAGCGAGTTGCTGGTATTTACAGGCAACCCGTGGGGGGGGTTTTATGGCTTGATCTGGTGGATCACAAAGCTGTAAAACGCAGTGTCCTGTGGGGTAATAAAAAAAAAAAAAAACCTGCTCACTCCATCTCCTTCAGTACACAGCGATCGCAGCTTCGCCTCAGCGTTTGCATGTACCGGTACACGAGGACAAAGGCGAGCGGTGTGGCGAGTTGGGAATGGGACGTTCGGCTTTGCTTACTTTTAACATCTTGGATCCACAGAAATTATTCCGGAAACACACATTAATGTCGCATGGCTCTCACGTGGAAATTAAGTTTTGTATTTTCAACAAATTATAATAATGGCATACTGAACAAATTAAACATCGGAAGCCTCTTAGGAGATTTACAGCGGTGGCATCTGCCAGGTTTATATTTAACAGAAGATACTTAATTTTTGTTCCATATCATATAGAACAGTCTGGAGCTGGAGCTGCAGAAACCTTTACTGTCTTTTTAAGCCTGTTAAGTCTACATTGATCCCCAGAATAACTCAGTTCCACTGTGTGAAATGCAGTGTGAAATGCTCGGTAGTGTGAGTGCAGCGGTGCCACATGTGGCGGTAATTGGGTTGAAGCATTACCCCTGTTATTTACTTTGAGCTGACTTTGTGAAATAACACCTCTCGGCTCTCGGCCTCTGCTAGCTGTCTACCTTTGCTGCTATATGCAAATTGCCTGTCTGCACTTAGACAATGGCAGCATATGGGAGGCCATTAGAGTCGCTCCTTTTCCCCATGTGAAGTGACAGCGTCTCAGATTTCCATTTATATTTGCATCCATACAGTGTGGCTATTGGATAAACACATTTATTTTCATGCTGAAATGACATAGAATTTATTTTTGATATTTGATATTTATACCTCTTGCAGGTTTGAACAAATGTCGGGATGCAGTGCATTGGAAAGGCCAAGCACGCACGGAAGACAGGGAGGCGGTGCATTCCCTCTTCTTCTGATTCATCTCAGCAGTGAAAGTGACAAAAATGTGACTTGAGAAAAGATGCAAGAACGCGAGTTGGACAGGTGATAAAGAAACCGCCGTCTCCTGAAGGTTATGAGTGAGATCAATCAGTTTAGTTCAAAAAGCCCCGTCTCCAGCTGCCTAGTAGAGGGGGGGGGGGGGGGTCATCTGGCAGCGGCATGACTTAAAGTCTTTCTCTGCACCGGTGATTCATTTTTCTGTACATAGAGAAATTACATGAAATCACATAGAAGCGTCTCTGACATAGAGGGAGGGGGGAACCGTTTCCCACGTACAGAAAGACATGCTGGACAACAGATAAGGTGGCTGATTACATTTCAGTTACATAAGACTAAAAACTCTTTTTCTGGAGTTAAGATTACCACAGAGAAAATACAGGGGGAAAAACGTTTTATTTTAAGTTTGCGAAAAAAAAAGTTTACAATTATTTCCTGTATTTTAGAATTAAAAGTGTATTACTAAAAATCAACATGCAGTTCATTACTGTATTCTTGTTAATTTAAAATACAGTACCGCTGACAATTTGGTCAGTAAAGTGTTGACTATTTAAAGTATGCATTTGCTGCTCTTCCTACTCCTTTTTGCTCATGTAAACTGCATAGTTACTGCATTATGGCTATTTATTATTTGAGTTATTATTATTAATTACAATTATGATGCATGTGTGTGTGAATATGTCTTTATGTATATATATGTATGTGTGTATATGTATATGTATGTGTGTGCATGTATTCAGCATTGTTTTATTATTATTTTTACTCTGTTATTTACATGATTGAAATAAATAAATAACAATCATAATCAAAATCAGAAAATAATTGGTGCAAAATCATTAATGCTTAAAAATCATATTTTTATTTCTGATAATAATGGCACAACTTCCTTACATTTAGATGCTTTGAGAGAAAACTAGAATGAATGAGTCCAAACACAAAGATGCCCCCCTTCCCCCAGCCATATCACCAAAAATCATTTTGCTGATATGGAAAGACCACAATAGTCATGGCAGAAAAGCAGGAGAAATGTACAAATACACAGCAAGAACAACCCAAGTAGGCGACGCACACCGTCAGAGTCCCTACAGAGCATGCATGAAATCTCATTCTGTGCGACTGTGTTTGAGGCGTCGTGGCTAAACCCTGATCAAACCTGTTAGGTGGTGGAGGGACAGGAGAGGGAAGCGTGCTGCATGCGCCAGCCCTGAATCGAAGCTGGGTGAAGTGGAACACTAAAGGCGGTGGCAGATTGAGGCCTCCATGACTCAACCTTCCTGGGCAGAGTTCACACAGCACCACTCTTCATGCATCAATCCCGAGGCGTGCTGCCAAACACCGTATGCAAGATTAATCACACTTTCAACTGAGTCAACAGGCTGTGAGATGAGAGCTGCAAGTAGGTAGGGGTGTTGTAAATAAACAAATAAATACATATAAATAAATAAATGTACCTCTGCATGGCTGATTGTGTGACAGAACATGAAGACAGACACGGCAACCAGACAACACACGTTTCCTCGCGTTTGAGTTTTGGCAGGCTTGAGGGGGGAAAGTATTTCCAATTGCCTGACTGCGTTCTCTTTGCCTGCTAATCTAATTAAAGGTTTCAAATATGCAGGAGATTGCTACAGTCTATCATAAATAAATGAGCAAGGAAGATAAAGCAGTGTAAGATAAGCACCGGGCCTGTCATATCAGTGATAAGAGCACTGCAGTTATCATCTTCATCAGAGCAATGACCTTTGCTGTGTGTGTGTGTGTGTGTGTGTGTGAAGTAGCAAAGTGTACATTGGGGTGAAAAGGAGAAATGTAAAGAGCCCCTTCCTCCCGATTGATGGTGTGGCGTGATAGTTTGAGATAAGCATCCTGAAGGGGTTTCCAACGAGCGCTAAGAGCGAGCGCCGGGGTTTTCTGGGAATCAGTCGGCACTAATCTGCACCTCAGAGCGTCTGTGTAAGAGTCTTGGGGATTACATAAATCAGTGTTTGCTGTCCCGGCCTTTTATTCCATTACGCAATGTCCATTTCTTTATTTGATCTCCTGCAGATATCTCTCGCCCTCATCCTTCAGTCACTTTTCCGCTTCTCTGATAATGTTTCCCTCCTCTGATCCTGCTCAATCTAATTTCCCCCACTCTTTTCATTTAGCATCTTGTCATCCACTTCCCCTCCCCTCTTCCTGCCAGCCCTCACCTGCATGTGCTGCGTGTCGACCGGCTTCGCTGGTGATTAACATGAATTCAAACCTGATATCCAAACCCTCCTCCTCCCTCCTCGCACATTTGCCAACTGTTAACTTCACCGTATTCCCTGAGCCCCCCCCCCCCCCCCTTGTTGAGAGCCATCCTCATCGACCTGAACGCTGGGGAGGCCCGAGCACATGGCTCTAATTGGTGATCAAGATGTGAACGGGGAGACGACGGAGCAGCGCTTGGCCCATTTCTATTCCCTCATCACATTCGCAGGGCCACAGTCGCAGCTCTGTATCCATGGTGATTCTGATAAGGTGACTCATGACTATTCATCAATGGTGCAGCCTGATTGGACAGCCCCACAGAACCAGAGAAACATATTCAGCAGTGCAGCCGGTGTCCATGCTCAGCATCAGTATGCCCCTCAAGACGACTAGAAAACATCTCTGTTTGCAGTTTGTGCTTTGCTTTCATGTTTTAACCCTTTCCCTTCCTCTCAAGTTACTGTGCCTGTCCTTTCTAGATTTCCCACCATTTTTTTGGTCATACTTTTCTATCGTCATTGCCTGATCTCTTTATGATTAATGAAGACATTAGTTACTAGTTAAAATGATCTAACTTGACCTGAAATTGAATTGCAGCACTCACTTCAGAGTCTTTTATCCCAATAGTAATGTTTCAAAGCCATCGTTTTCCTCTAAAACTTGTTTTTTGAATGTACGGTGTGTAATTTCAAGATTCATTTATTTACTTTTTAAGTCATTGTCAGTTTTTTAAATAACCATGTATACCTACGCAGCCTGTTTTTTTTTTTTTATCGCATGACTGGATCATTCTTTGTGATATAATGTAATGAGTGACTTTAAGTAAAGCCTGTCTTGCAGGCAGGAATGTCTTTAGATGCTTTGTCAAAGATGCGTTCTTCGGTTTCTAACTCACGTTTTTGAAAGTGAAAGTAGAGAATGGCACAATCGAATAGACCGACACAATTTGTGACAGGAACATAAGACAAAGTGGATTTCAGCTTAGAACAGATAATGGTCTGGTTTCTATACACACTCTGATAAAGTGGGAAACTCGCCACCAGGCTGTAAAGACCATTTTTGTCACATCTTTTACTATGAGTCACACTAAAAACTGCACCATGTGGCAAACGTAGAGAAGTAAGGATGAGAGGTTGTTTTCTTTCCTTATTAAATCTTTCATTTATATTCTGGCTGGTATTCTCACAGCTGTCTTTTAATGTCAGCCCATTTAAAAGACAACAACTTAACTGAATGGCCCTGTGACTGAACTAAAACTCAAGGTCAACCTCCATAGAGTAGTTGCATATCTTTTCATGCGGGGGGGGCTGCGTTTGAGCTTCAGCCTTCGTTGAACACATCTGATCCATCTGTTAGGATCTCCAGTTTTTTTCGCTGGGCGTGGGGGGGGGGGGGGGGGGGGGGTGATGGACAGCTTGCACACGAATCTGACAACAGCATGTGAGAACCCAGATATGCCGAGATAGATGCTGATGGTGGTGTTGCTCTGGTGGAAGATGAGAGTGAGAGATACATAGTAAACACTCAGAGAGCGCAGACCTCTGCCAAGCAGCTCATTCCCCTCCTAACTGGATTTACTCCGTCCACATGGTGATCTGGATCATCATCTAAAAGGTTCTAAATGGTTCTTGGTATCTTTATATACCGACCGTGAAAAGTAAAAGTGAATCAGAGTTGATGTGTATTTTTAACAGATTTTTGTTTCCTTAAATGAGGTTTTCAATGTTAAAATGTTCTATATTTTCCTGACCTCATTCTGGATCAGATCCAGAATACATGTTGCATGGCCCCTTTATTCCTGTGATTTTTGATGAGTGAATTGAATGCATATTTTACAAGATTTTTGAAAAGACCTCAATTATAAGTAAATGGGAAAAACCCAGATTTTTCAATCGGACCGGATTGGACTTTGTAAAGTGAAGAGAGAAAATAGGGCAAATATGAAAAAAAGGAGTTAAAAGGAGAAATCTGGTGTTCACTTACCCTCTGCTTGTCCTCCCCGGACAGCTCATTTTTTTGCATGGTATGGGCCACCGCTGAAAACAGGGAGGCTTTAGTTAAAGTTAATCAAAAAGAGCAAAATACAAGACAGACATAACCCCTCCCCCCTCAAAAAAAGTCTAAAGATTTTACAAGACGTTTTGAACAATTGAACAAATAAAGTCTCACATATCCTTTAAATCAGTGAATAAAAATGCAGTTTTTGCAGTTTGCTGTGTATTATTTTAAAGTTTCATATCATCATCTTGACAGACTGAGAGAACTTTACTCCACCTCCCCCACAGCTTGTGAACTAAAAGGTTTAATCTCCAGGACAACCAGGTGTGTGTGTGTGTGTGTGTGTGGAACAGGGGTCATGCTGGGATGCACTGGCCAGAATGCATTAGAGTGTAAAAGGTAAAGGTTAGTGAATTATCAGCCAGCGTTACACAACCCTGTTTCGTTTACCTGGCCTAATAACTCTGAGCTGACACCTGCTCTCCCTTCTCCCCTTTGTTTATCTGTCTTCCAAACACACACACACACACACACAGAGAGATAGAGAGAGAGAGAGAAAGAGAGAGATAGAGAGAGAGAGACGTTGGTCCAGCTGTCATTAAAAACATACTGCTGTCCTCATGTAGACATTCTGAACTGGAGACGTATTTTCCACACTCCTAGCACTAATATTAAGAATCACAGATGAAGGTCTGGCCCTGACCTTAATAAAATCAAATTCTAACACACACACACACACACACACACACACACACAGACATGAACAGGCACACACGTGTTGAATTTACACATGGAAAGTGGAAAGATTTCACAGAAGTAAATACGGTAGTCAGGTTTTGGTGCGGTTTCATTGTATTATAAAAAGGACAGAATATCTGTGTGTAGAATTCATGTCACGTTGAAGTTCGGAGCATCAAGGAAGCAAGTAGATTTTTCAGGAATCCTCATTTTGCTCATTTTTGAGAACAACTCCATTAACTTCTATCAGATTTTGTGTGATGCATCCACGCGAAATGCACTACCCTGAACAATATCATTTCTCCACAGCAATGATTTCCTTTGTGTTCCATATGTGTTGCAAATTAGTAATATCAAAATGAACAGTTCATTTGTATCAGCCTGTGCAAAGGAGCAGCTGCGCGCCGCTCGCCATTTACCACATCATCCTTCATTTCCATGGTCCGTGAGCAGAGACCCAACATCCTCCCGACTCTGTCGTTCAAGACTCGCCAGCGACAATGGATGTACATTAAATGTACATTAAGTGAGAGATCAGTCAGACTGGTAGCACATTGTCCTCGAGGAGAGGAATAGCTGAACATCTAATGTGCACTAGACACAATACAAAATGCAAATCACCAGAATAAGAAAGACATACCGGATCGGTCGAGCAGACATGCACATATAATGCACATGCAGGGCGGATTAACACCATCTTGTCAAAGTTCCTGAGCACTTCTGATTATAGTTTCCACACTGCTTTACCAAAGCGGCATCCAGCAGGGAAAATCTGGAGTATTTTTTTTCTCCCATTCGTGAAAAATCTTCCCGTCTGATGAGAGCAGTAGCAATCCGATTCTGAGTAATGTTGTCAAAGCTTTACTGTGAAAATGTGACTGCAAATTTGTCTCGACTGATGCTCATAAACAATAAATAGCCATTTCAGTCAATGCCGTTTTTCTCTAGTGATACGTAACGCTCAGTAAAGCATGCCAGAGTAGAAGAAACTTTCAGACCGACAGAAGGTTTCTTAAATCTAGTGGTGTGCACTCGGTTTCATTATTAATGACCATTCATACAAAATTCCCATTTAAATGATCAATTTAGCAAATGATTCCTGTTATTCAGTCATTTCAGTCATTTCAGTCCATTGATGATTGAATTAAAGAGAAGGTTGATCAAATGAATTAAATAAGCTCTCCACTCTTTCCATCTCTTGCTCTCTCCTCTCTCTCTATCTCTCTCTCTCTCTCTCTCTCTCTCTCTCTCTCTACAGGGAGCTCAGAGCCCAAATGTAATGAGCCTTGAAAATAATGGTTTGGAAGCAGAAAGATAATTTTGCAAACAAGAAATAAATAACATCTGCAGGAGAGGAGGCATAGTGCAAATAAAAAGTATTTTGGAGGAAGCAATAGATGCACGACCCTCAGAATCTTGAAACCAGACAACCATTATTGTTCACCTTGTAGCATTTGCTCCCCAAAAGCCGAGCTAACATTATAAGAATATTTTGACAAAGTCTGTTAAAAATGGCAAGTGGTAAATGATATGGACGCCACTCCCAGCAACTAAAAGCTAGGATTCAATCCAACGTGAATCTAAACAGTGATTGTTGTTATTTTATTATTATTACCATCATTATTAGAAGCATATAGTTAGTGACATTAGTATTATCACATTTATTTTGTTATTGTTCTGTCTATTATTTATCCCAGCTCAATTTCATCCGCCCGCTTAATACGGGTTACCACAGACTGACACACACACACACACCTACACACACACACACCTACGCACACACTGCAACCAGTTTTGCTGCCCTGTACATCATTTAAAAACGTTTTTGGACTGACCAGCTCCTCGTACTCTTCTCTTTTGGATTCTTGCAAGTCAGGATCGTCACTGCCTTTTTTTGGCAGTGACGATCCTGACGATTCAGGCAGAAAGCTTTTGATTGTTTTGCATGTCTCCGTTGACTGAGATGGATCAGTGTGGCTGGGCGTGTGCTGGCGTGCAACCATATGGGGTTGATTTCTACTGGGGCTCAAGCATTAGTTGCAGGAGGATTGATTAGAGTCACAGATTATCCACCAGAGTCCCAGAGAGAACATGCATGTATCAAAACTGCCCTCTACAGATGCTCTTTCTTCCCCTGCCTCTTTGATACATCCTCTGTTGGCTTTTTCAATTATCTTCCTGCCAGCTTTCAGAGAGTGATGACAGTTTATCCAGTGTGATCGCATTAAGCAAGTGAGCAAAACTGAGCTGAGCGACGACTCCTCCTCACCCGGCAGCAGAAGGTCACGGCTGTCTAATGTGCTCTAACTTTCAGCGGCTGTGTGAAATGTCTCTTTTCTCTTGTTGAGCTCCCGCAGCTGCTTATTGAATATTCACCCGAAAGTATCTCAGCCTTTTATTGTAACCATTCAATCAGCTGGGATGAGCGGGGACTGCGATTTGGCTGAAATAGCCAACCACTTTCACTCTCTTTGCAGGCAGATGTGCGTAGAAGCTATTAAGCAGGTAGGATTTATTTTGTTTGTTCGTTTGTTTGTTGTTGTTGTTCAGTTTTCTGACAAAATATTTGCAGTGAAAAATCACTGAAATTTTATCGTCAAGTTTAGATGGTAAATACTGAAATCGATAAACCGCAAGGCAGAGGTTATGTAATCACCAGCGTCGGTTTGTCTGTCTGTCTGTCAGCAGGATAACTAAAGAAATTATGGATGGATCTTGATGAAATTTTCAGGAAATGATCCGGATACTGTCGCAGTTTTTCCATATATCAGGGCACACATTGCATTTAGCTGGATTATGGAAAAACAGCTGGATGGATCCTGATGGAAAGTAATCTGAAGATGGGTTTGGTCTAATTTAGATCCCATTAAATTTTAAGAAACGATCCGGACACCTGTCTGGATACAAAAAAAAACAATCCTATCTTGTAAAATATGCATTCAATTCACTCATTAGATATCACAGGGATGAGAGAATGAGCTGCTTGGCGGCGGTATGTGCTCTCTGAGCGCTTTTCTAGTCTTATTGATTTAGAAATTGCATTCTGTTCAACTGATTATAGTTTAGAAAGAGAGAGAGAGAGAGAGAGAGAGACAGCGGTCACCACGCCACACTGTGCTGCGCTTAACAGTCATAATGAGAACGATGAGAGTGCGTCTTATTTAATATCATGCTGAGGACCAAACCTCCGCTCGTGTTTGGCTCACCTTGTCCTGTCCTTCACACTGAGGACAACCGTTGGTTGCCACAGCGATCGCTCAGTCCATGCAATACATGAATCGAAACAGTGGAGGGCTGTCACCTTCCGCAACACAATCACACTCACATGCATACTTCTGAGCATGCACAACGCAGGAGCTGCGAGTGATGGATGCGTGCTGTCACCTGGTGAAGAAGCTCACCTTCAGAGGACAATATGACAGCCCTCATTCTATATTTCAGGACAATACATCTGGTCAAAGTCCCTCCAGAATGTCCAATTCATTCTCAAGTATGGGCAAATCGAAAGGCTTTATTAAGCCCAACATGGCCAAGCAGTTCCATTTCCTCTCCATTCGACGGCATCAAGCCCTTTGCAGCCGCGCAAAATTATTTCACAGCAAGTTAGAGCAGAGAAGAATGAATACACAGTAATATTCACAAGACATGCAAATTAGCTGTCACACCCCAAACGCCTCGAAAGAGGGCCTCATCTTCAATCTGCTTTCCTGCAGTCCCAAGTATGAGTCAATCATTTTGTTGCAGTTTTCAGAAGCGTCGTCTGATTGAAATTACTTCTACAAAAACAGGGTTTTTTTTACAGGAGATTATTGGATCACTCGCTACTTAATTGAAGGAAGAAAGTTGCTTAAATGGTGTTAACAAAAAAACATTATACACCAGTCGGCCATAACATTACGACCACTGACAGGTGGGGTGAATAACACTGATTACCTCTTCATCATCTTCATCATGGCACCTGTTATTAGGCGGGATATATGAGGCAATTGAACATTTTGTCCTCAAAGTTTTTGTTATCATTGTAATGTTACAACTGTTACACTGCAAACACACAAACAAACTTTCATTTACACCTTATAGTACAACGGATCCCTTGAAGCCTTCAGAGGTCTAGTGGAGTCCACGCCTCAATGGGATGTTTTAGCAGGAAAAGGGAGGCAGTTGGTCATAATCTTATTGATGACAGTACATGCAAAAAAAAAAAAAGGAAATGCTCAAAAAGTATGATCTGTTTGTTAGTTATTCAGTTCTTTCAGCGTTATTTTTTTTTATCTGTCTTGTTATCAGCCTGATGGGAGCTTGAGAATGTCTGACTTTGACAGACGCAGACAAGCAAGGAAAAACAACAAAAGGCTAATATATTTACTGTATATCTTATTTTGTTGACTTAAACAATAGGACAGTAGATTGAACAGTCGATCCATGAATGTGATCAGAATTCATTTAGGCCACTCTAGCTGCTCAGAGAAGGAAGGATTGTCTCTGAATCTCTAATTCTGTGTGATGACTTTCTTCACAATGATGATGATTCATCATAATTGTCTATTTTTATTTGTGAACAGGTCGCGTACCGCATCTCAGCAAACCGCTTTGGTCCACACGCAGTCCCTTAATAAATAATAAATCACCGAGAGATGTAAGAAGTAATCAAGGAAGCCTTGGTGTCAGCACCAGTATGCAAAACTCACTGTGGACCAGTTAGAACCAGTTACAACACTGATAGGGTCCCTAACAAACACCCACCGTGAAAAGCCTGCCGTAAGCCACCGTGCACAGTCGCAATCAGCTTGTCATCATGTTTGGTGCATGTTTTACATGATAGTAAAATCTGACTCAAGTCAACGTGTGTCTCAGATATAACACATCAGGACCTGTGGCTGCTCTGCTTTAAACGGCCAGCAGAGGTCCCCAGAGAGCTGCAACTGTCAGCTGCATAAATGGCTCCTTCATAAATGTAGGAAATACTGTTTTTATAACTGGAAATAAATTCCTCTGTCAGTGCTGCAGGTCTTCCAGATCACTGTTAAGATTTTATTAAGCATTAAATTATCACGGACATCGCTTCCCGTCACTGAAGCAACAGTTTTAATTAAAACCTTTCTCTATACGTCCAAAGCTCCAAACAATAATGACAAAGTGAGCCAATGGCTGAGAAGCAATACACAGGATGTGCCAGGCGGACATATGCAACTCAATACAACTGCAACAGAAGAATTGTCCTCTAGATCTGCTGCTATCTTTTTCCTCACAGAGAATGTAGTACTCTTGCAGTTTTAAGCATTTCTCCATTTACCCCAAATTGAGAGCTAAATTTTAACTCCCTCTTATGCAAACAAGGCGTTGCCGAATACCTCGTTTCTATGTCACAGGGCCCGATGACATCACTGACCCCGGGCAGACGTTAGGCCCTGTAGAAACGGAGATGAGTCACTAGCACTCATACAGCACATCAGAATACAGCAGGCACACAGTTGTGAGGCAAATCTCAGACTGCTTCTCTTCAATCAGATGTGATTTAATATAGACAGTGATGACTGGCTGAAGGCAGTGATGCCTGTTCATGTCAAGGTTGCAAACAGTCATAGGGATTTGTTCCTGCCTCAGGTCCTAGAGAACAGGCTGTGTAGGTAACCCTGGATGCTTTACCACACTTTTTCCATACATTAACAGCAGCTTAGCAGGGGGGGGGGGGCAGACGAGGGCCACGAGCTCTAAGGGGTCAAAAGAGACAGACGAGGGCGAGTCTTCACTGCAGGTGAATCAGCAGATGCTCTCTCTGTGCCCGGTGGCAGCAAACTGCCAGCCCTCTCGGGAGAAGCAGGTGGCCTGGGAAGGATTCACAACCTGTGCTGTGACCACTTTCGCAAAACAAGGGCAGAGGAGCACATGAAAACGGTCTCTGCCTCCAATCTCAGGAAGAGGAAGGGATTCCACCCCGAGGGTAGCAACTCAACCCCTATCCCTGCCTTTTCCTCGTGATTTTAAAGCAGATGGACGGGGCTGATTCCTAAAGAATGTGAGTCATTTGTAAATAAAAAAAAGATTATTATCAGTTGAAAAGAGTTCAAATATAATGTTTTTAGTGTCGTACCCATTGAGTAATGCAACATTGATTTTTGTTGACATATTATTATGAGTTTGGTGCCCTTCTCCTCAATAATATCAAACATTTGTGCTACAATATTCAAGTGTGTAGACGTGAGAAAGCAAAAGATGCATGTCTTTTTAGATTCACACAGATTTTTTTTTCTTTTACATTTTGTGTGAGCGAGCGTTCCTGTCTGAATTTGTGTCTTTTAACCCTTTCGTGATCAGTTATTGCTTTTTGCCCTGTCAGTGGCAAACAAGCAGTTCATAATGGCTGTGAACATGTTTTCAGTACATTGTTCTCTGGCAGTAGAAAAATAGCGTGCAGAGCGTAGTGGGTTTGTGTGTGTTTTAGTGAGAGCTTTTCTCTGCTAGCATTAGCTTGCTGACTTCTGTCCACTCACAGCGTCCCAGAACAAGCGACGTTCGCTTCAGGGCTGATAAACAACAAGGGACTTCTTACCAAATGGCCTTGATTGAATAGAAATGTTGTCTGGAAAAGCATCTCTACTGGCAAGAAAAGCATTTACTGTATATTGTAGATGTTCTGAGATAGAGGTGAAGCCTTAACATGAAGATCAAGGGAAAACACAATTGAATTCTTTGGCGCTCTTCCAGGAACAAACACATAATCAAATAATCCCACATTACACCCAGCATGTTTATTCATCCCTTCCTTGCACAAAAACTTGGTGTCAAACGGCGCTCTCGGATTGCCCTGCAGTGCGTCTCCACGGTGAGACGTGCAATCAGTCCTCAGTGAGAGGCAAGCGAGACAAACTCAAGTTGTTTGACTCTGCGGTGAGACTGCAATGGTCACAACATGCTGAACTTGTTCACCTTTAAATGTTCTGCTCTGATCTGTCATTGTGGTTCTGTTAGACGCACACACACACACACACACTGTATTTGTCTGAAGAAACAGAACTTTTCTCGTCACTTGCCTACATCTTGTGGACTAAACATAGGAAATATCATTTGTTTATGGAAAGTGTGCCGTGTGAGAGATGACCAAAAGATGACCAGCACATACCATCACCCGCTGGGGATTTCGTACAGCCCCCCCCCCCACCCCCGAGGCCATTCCTGCCACAGTCTTACCCAAACACGTCTCCAACAACTCGTGTGCACAAAAGCACAAAACGTGCTCCTCATCATTTGACAAAGTTAAGAAGCACAATGACAGGATTTCCAGTCAAACAAGGGGAATAGGAAGCATAGCCCCATCTGTTTCTCTCTTCCTCCCCTCACTCAGATCCCCTGGAAGTCATTCTTCCTCCCTAATCTAACAAAGTCATCACACACAGATGTTGTTGTAGAGGAAGATTTGTGCGTTTCATCACTCGCTGATTATATTCATGTGCGTGACATCAATTAAAGGCTAAATCCGCCCTAATGCCAACCGTAACAGCTCGGCGTCCGAACAAGTCTGTGCCTCATGCTTCCCTTGATGACGTCATGCGGTGTTTATTGAGTTTTCCTGGAGCGAGAGAGAGCAATATGACGAGGGAGACAAATTCCTCCTCCAGTGTCATTTCCTCTGTGCCGTTTTGGCCTTGTCTGTAACTCATGTTGTCGTGTCATGGGATGCTCTCATGGTGCTGCTCTGTAAAAGCAAAGGGACAAGACACCATCGAAGGTTTTGTGTCACACTTGTCCCTGGATTTCATGTAAAGTAACACATTGGTCTCCGGATTCCTATTGCCAAACATCTGGAAATAGGCAAAACAAACCTTTCCCAATTCCACAAGCTGTTTCCTGTTATTTGGATGTTAAAAACAGATGTAGCAGGGATAGGTCTGCCTTTGATGCATCAGTTTAAAACAATCGGTCAATAATCCTTCACCACATGAACCTTCTAGGATTCATGCTCCCTTGCCAGAATACCAGAGTACAAAAAAACACGCTGCCATTACTACCATTATGAATATGCTTTTGGAAATAAATCGTATCGTTTTCCATGAGCTCTCACTCATAAAATGTCCAGACCAGCTCAGGGAAACCTGTGACATTTGGCTTTTCTGGCACTGAACACTACAGTTCTCCTCCGTTGCCTGACCACTGGAAACTCGCACCAGCTACATGACACGCAACATCGCTCGCTGTTTCTCCGGAAAACAGAGTTCAGGTCCTGTAAATGATCATGGATAAAGCCGGCAGAGGATTTGTGCATGTAAAGGAAATCGGACGCACGCAGCTGCAGGAACTGTGCAGCGAGTGCAGATGCTTTTTGTCCCTGTTCAGCACCCATACTGTAGAGTACTGTACTGACAGTGTGGATGATCGGTCGGGTAGATCAGAGCGTTGCAGGTTCTCTATCCCAACACTCAGGTGAAACAATAGGATCAGTGTGGACACATCCACAAGGAGGCGGAGCCCAGCTCCGTCTGGCCGTCTGACAGTATATATTCGTGGGGTACAACACAAGTCTCCCTGCGTTGCCCAGTGCAATAAAGAGAAGCAGCTTGATAGGCGGGTAGATATTAGACACTGCAGGCTATTTGCTCTGGTCTGACGCACCGAAGGACAGAAGCAAACAGCTCACAGTTGAGACAGTTTGTGCTGCCGTCACCCGTCCGGCCAGCATCAGTCACGGAAAGCTGCTTTTTCATTTGAGTCTCCACCTAGGAGGAGGAGGGATATTAAACATAAACATAAAGTCCGTTCAACGTTAATCCTCGGGGCTCTAACCTACACGCAATAATATGGCTCAACCTTCTTCTTTTCTTAACAGGATGCTTCCACTAAAGCCAGTTATTCCATGACTGAACAGCAGAAGTGACAACCGACTGAGGGACAACTCTCGCCCTGACACATGTGGAAGTTAAACAGGAGAGCTCTTGTGAACGCACCCTGACAGGCACATGCTGTCGCCTTCTGGTTACTTCAGCTCTTCCTCCCTCTTTGCTCGCTCGCCTCCCCTTGTTGCTGTTATTATATTGAAGTATTATGAAGCAAAAAAAAAAAATTGTATTACATCAGGTTGGACAAATTAAATTTCAGTTTCTGCTTACAGGATCAAAAAGCTCCTGACTGGAATAGACTGTTTGTTTGTTTCCTCTGAATTTCCATGTGACTGCAGTACAATTTGGAGCAGGCCTATTTATAGTCAACTACCGCCACCACCTCCCTGTAGCTTCAAAATCACACCAGGAGATTTTGGGAGTGGAGTCCTTAAGCTGTCCTGTCTGTGCGAAACCTTTGCATTGACAACAAACGTAATGAAACTTGTCATAATGAAGTCGTGATTTAACATTTCCTGCCTGAATATTCCAAAACCGGATCCGTCAAAAGACGCAGCCTGTAAGTATATGCTCAGTACTGCACGTATCCTGCACACGCACTTGCACATGCATCCATAAAAATAATTCCAGAGTTTAAAATGTGGTAAAGAGTTCATGTTTGTGAATCTACTTTTTTTTTTCTACTAATTTGTTAAAATATACTATACATTTGCTCCACCTGTCCAGCTACTGGACTACACTTGCAGTTATAAGGAAAGGAGAGGTAATAAAACTTACGTTCTGTCTTCTTGAGGAAGTTCCAGGAAGAGTGTACTTGTCCACACGCAGCGTCCCCTGCCTGCTGTCTGAAAGTCCCAATCAGAGACACCAAAACAAACAAAAGTGTCTCATGTGCATCTTTAGCACAGCAAGTCCCACTCTGCTGCTCGCTGATCCTCTCTCAAATAAGGAGGGAGCGATTGCTCACAGCCCAAAGGCTCACAGCCAATGATGTCAGAGTGGTTCCTGTCTCTCGGCCAATTGTGCGCTTCTCGTGCTCCGGCCTCCCACACCCCCTCCTCATGGCTGGAAGTTCCCATGGTTATGGACCAACGAAAGAGGAGAACAGAAGGAAGGGTTTTTACAAAAGGGAGCACAAGGGAGAGAAATATTGTGGTAGTATTTACACTACGGATAATCAAAAGGTTAAGGAAGCATTTTCTAATTGGCTGTGACTGTGGAAGGGATCATTTATTCAAAGACATTCCACATGATTTACTCTATGGGTACTTCCTTTCAATGTTAGATTGTTTTTAACTGTGTATTTTTCAATTTGGTTAAAAAATAATTAAATTGTTCTTTTAGAGTGCGATGCTTTTTGTGATGTATCTGATTTTCTCAACGGCAAGTGTTGCAGCTCCCTTAACTCTGTCTTAATAAAAGAATACGATCATCCAGATCCTGTAAAGCTCACTAAAGAACTCATTTGTGTTTGTTTAATCGCAACCCAAACTGGAAAAACTGGAAAGGGGATTACGTGTCAGACAGCTTCCTGGCCTGGAACAGTGACTTTATGAAGTATTGCCTGTGCTGTCAGACAAACCAGAGGTAGTTATGTCCTCCTTCATTATGCAAAGCTAAGCTAACTGCCTCTCAGCTCCAGCTCAAACAGAGTTTTGGCTTTTGCTCAGATGTGCGAGTGGTTTTAATATTATGAATATGACCAAATGCACGTATTTCCTGAGGGATGATGGGCCTGAGAGAAAAGGCAGGTCAGTGAATCCTCAAATCATTTCCTTTCCCTTTGCAGGATATTTTCAGAAAATGACTGTAAAATTCAGAGAAATTAAGGAAAGCCGCTTTGACATGCTTTGCTAAGCAACTCATTTCCCACTGATGATGTGACTCTCCTTCTTCAGCAACCAATGGGAATAAAGTCTTCCTTGAGAAAGACATAAATTGCAAATGTTATTTGTAAATAAGAATATTGGCAAAACAGACATTACTTCTTTTGCAGAGCCAATAAATGTCTGCTCTAATGTGGTAATGCTGAAACAAGCTCTGCTATATATGTTTAGGCAATGAAGCTATCAATGACACACACACACACACACACGTGCCCACAGTCAAACACCTTTCTTTTTGCCCTGGAGGGCGTGGAGCCATGGCGTTTGGTCAAGTACTGAATTTATTCCAGACTTTGAGCTGCTTCCTGGTTACAATTGTGTGCAAAGCTTTGTGTGTGGATTTTGTTTGACAACGCCATGCATGCGAGTGCAGCGTCTGCATTTTGAAATGTGGGAGTAGCCGGCGTAGAGCAATGGTATGCAGTGACAGACTGGATGCATTGTCTCAGTGATGCCTAGTGCTGCAGACAGCTGCCGGCAGTAGCTCAGTTTTGAATGGATGACAAGGCCAAACTCAGCTGATACTCTGACCTTTTCTTTTTTTCCACCTCCTAGCCTGTAGCTTGCAGCCTTCCTCAGAGGAATGAGGTGAAGGCTGGAAAAGCGTGGATGTGCAACGTGAGGTGGGGCTGGTTTATTCCTGTTGAGGCTGCTCAGTGTGTTTGAAGCCGGGTAAACAGGGTACTCAAAGTCCACAACTTTCATTTGATCATGTCATTTATCCCAGCATCCAATGAGGTAAGTTGGTTGAGTACAAAGCAAATGTAACAGCAGCTTTGGTTGCATGTTGCTGTGAGTTAGATTGGATGGTCGGAATCAGAAAAATATTTCCTTTGATCCATCTTATCAGTTTTTTTCTATGCATTCCAGGTTGTTGTTTTTTTTTTTTTTTTTGCTGTGCACAGCACGGCTTGAATGAGACACAGATTGCAAAATATGTTTAATTGTGTGTGTCTTTACTCAACGTTAGAGCAAGAGTGATGGGTAACAAATATTTTTGGCTCACTGAATAAGGTTCCATTGCATCAATTTTGGGTAAAATCTTGATGCCCACGGTGTAAACTGTGGCCCCTCTTATTGCCCCTGATGTAGAGAAAAACACTAAGTAAATAAACGACAGGGATGCATGCGGCAGAGCAAACAAGAAGCATTTGTTTGAAATGTGGGAGTAGCCGAGCAGAAAGGTTATATATATATAATCTTCTATGCATAGGATCTATACGCATTGTTCCTCTTACATCCTGCTGCTGTATCATGTCATCATCACATCACTTATCATGTGCCAGCAGAACAGCAGGAAGATGAAAAGAAATGTACATCTGAAAACTCGTCAGAGCAAAGCTTAGCTCAGTTGTTGTACGTGTAAACCCTGAAGGATGTAAAGCCGGAAACTGATTGAACACATGAAAAATACAGACGCTGACTACACAAATAGCCTTTCCGTACTGCTGGTCCGAAGCTGATATGACAGCTCACAGCGACTGAGGCAGCAGCCGACATGCACACACACACACTAGAGCAGGCACATCCTCACCCTGCATTAGAAAACAAGGACGTGACCAATATTATAACACAGTAAAGTACCTGGAACACATACTTTAGCCCACAATGTGCTGCATTTGTTCCAGAGCTGTGCTCTCGCAGTTACTGCGACAGGCACAATGTTCTTTTTGTTAAGAGGTGTGGGAACTCAGTGCTCCTTAAATTACACATGCACTAAAGATCCATACTGTTTGCAGAGTTTAATAAAGATACCATTAAAAAGTAAGTAAGCAAAGAAAGAGTATTATTAGTGCGTAGTGCTGCCTCACAGCAAGAAGGTATGGGTTTGAATCTACCTGTCTTTTTCTTATCCTGTTGTGCTTGCTTGTGCTGTTTGTACATTTGTTCTCATCCATGCAGCGAATGCTTTTTTTTGGTTTATTGTTGTCCCTCATTGGAAATGTTGCACAGCGTCGTCACGCCGCTATGAGATGGACGATCAGGAGACACATTGAGGGTCTCCGTGGTCTCGTAATTCAAGTTTAAATCAATCAATCAAATCTACGTAGGAAGATGACACTATTTGAAAAGTTTTTTTTTGTCCTCAGCCAGAACCATTTTATAAAATGGTAAGTAAGAGGGAAAAATAAAAGCTGGAAATTGAATTAAACACAAATTAACCAGTTCTTATTCAAATATATTTCAATAATAATGAAATGTCATTGTAAACTTGTATGTTGCCTTTAATTATAGAATCAATGAACGACAAACATTAATGTTTATTTCCACTGTCGCCTCTGCTGGAGACTGAAGCTGCGGCATGTCCGTTGGGAATAACATTAAAGTAGGAAATAGTCTTCCCGTAGACGATGATCCAGAGGTTGTTATCCGTATCAGAGGTGATTTTCTTATGGGTGTAACTGTTTGAACTATAGGATGGCAGCTGTTAATGACTCAGATTATTGTGCATTTGAGTAAAAGGTTCTGTGCAGTGGCATTTATGAACACTGGATCCATTTAACAGCATGTGCACAAAGAGAAGAACAAACCGTCACACGTTCATCCTGATAATGACCCCGTTATTCAGGCCCCCCCAGTAAAACCAGGGACGAACCACGGTTGGAATGTCCATTGTAGAACCCTCAGAACCATTGTAGAAAACAAGAGACTTTAAATGAGCGCCGTCATTTGGAATCCTACTGAAGTCAGCTTCCTTTTTTTGCCACAAGAGAGCAGAGTAGTATCCAATAAAAAGCTCAGAGGCTGTTGGTCAGTGGCACATGTACTGATGGGTAACAGAGGTCGGTGTGATCTCCTGTTTCCTGCTAAAGCAGCTGAAGAGCAGCTCACAGGTCGCGACCCTGAACACACAGGATCACATGGCAGCAGGAACGTCCCTCAGTCTGTCTGCGCAGAGACGAAAATGAAGCGTCGTTCAGCAATGCTTTCAAGTGGACGAATATGACAGCGGTGCAAACGCTGCATGTGAATTGCATCTTTTATGATACAAGCCATCCTAATATAACGCACTAAAAAACTGGACGGAGAACAGTCCCCCCCCCCCCCCCCCCCCCATAACAGTTAAACAGCACCTCTCGCTGGGAGCAAACAGGAATATTTTATAAGGTCCGCACAGATTATTCTAAAGGCTTTCGACTAGCCACAACAATTTTGCTACAATACAACCGCCGTGCCATCAAGAAAACTGAATGAAGGATGCTTCACAGCTGCAGCAGAGTTTCACTTAAGGATCAGCTGTTCTCATCTGAAATGGAAAGCCGCATTGAACGAACAAGTCAGAATTCAAATGACAATAGAGCAGTTTATTTTTATATAAATACATATAAAATACAATATAAACATTTCATGTTACATCCATTTCCTATATCATTGCATTTAACTAGGAATCCTATAAGGTCCTGAAACAAACATTTTTTAGACATCCACCATCCAAAAGCCAACGCCGCGTCCTCGGTCACCTGGAGAAACAGAGTGTCATTCACTTATTTTAAGATCATCGTAACTAAACTACTCCGGATGCCGGTCTAAAGGCACGGCTCGACTCCAGCCGTGAGGAGACCCCGCTGCCCAGGAAGCAGCACACCTCAGCCAGGTATGCGAGACAGTCTGTGCTGACAGACGGAACCTCGAGTCCACGACGGACGAGCCGCGGTCACGTTTGGAACGTGCCGCAACAACGGAGTAGAACATCTCTCTGTTCTGGATCCTACAAGGACGACGGGTAACTCGCCTTCCTCAGACATCTTGGTCACAACAACGCTTCACAGGACAATCAACTCAGAAGAAAGAACATTTTATCCACTGTAAAAAGTAAAAAAAGAAAAAAACTCATTTAAAAAAGGCTTTTTTACTGGATGCCTGCACCATCTGCAGTGGTTGTGACTCAAGCTATAGAAGTTAGCATGCACGTGTGAATAGAAGCTAAACAGCATGCACGTAATTAACATGTGAAGAAACAGTCTCATGACATCATCGTAGGTCAAGCGAGACACAAAACCCATATCTGTGCAATTTTTTAAAAACAAACAAGTTTCCTTAAAGACTTCACGCATCGACATCTCAGCATTGGAGGCCCATCGAGGAGGCCTCGATTGTTCTGGTGGCACTTTCTAAAACTGTCGAAGCAGAGAAAGGATATCTGGAAACTCCACAGCGGACCTTGAGCTTCATCTTTGGTGCCGAGAAAACCTTTTAAATAAAAACACCCCTCAGCTCAGGGTTCAAGAGACCTCATCAATAGAGCGACATCGCTCAAAGATCATTCCTCTACTTCCAACAATCAAAAAGTGACAGCAACAAACGGGGGTTGACCCGCGGACCGGTGGGGGCTCGCTCGCGGCAACCAGATCAACCCGGGAAATTCTGACGAGCCGAGTCTCGCGTCACTCGTCTTTCTCGTGGCTGGCGTGTCCATTCATGATGCCGTTGGTGTGGTGCGACCACGCCTGAGCCTGCAGCACCTTGGGCAGCCTCTTGCCCTTGGTGTATGCGTGGTACCAGAAGTTGAGGAAGAGGAAGAGGAAGATCAGCCCATACAGGCTGATGACGTAGATGAAGACGGGGTACTGGTAGTAGCAGTCATTTATGAAGAAATACTGGGAGATGTGGCTGGTTACCAGAACAAACTGGATCTGATGAGGAAAGAACACAGAAACAGATTTATCAACAGACTCACCACAAATCTGTGAAATACGAAAAGCATGAAGCGCTCAGGATTCTCAAACACGCCTTTCATCGCACAAAGTTAGAATTAAATCGTTGCTATAAAGTTCAATTTAAATACATTTAAAAGCTTAAATTGCAAGAACATGAAAAAGCACATCTCCAGCACGTGAAACAAGCCAGTTACCGTTATGTCCCCAAAAAACTCCACAATCAACATCAATGGAATGCAAAGCTGATATTTACAGTTGAATGTAAATGACAAACAGCCTTTGTGTAGAACGTTTTATAAAGAAAGTCCAACACGTTCTTAAGCTGAAAGCAAATAAACGTACCAGTTGAATAGTAGTGAGATACTTCTTCCACCAGAGGTACTTCTGGTATTTGGGGCCCATGGCGGTCAGGCCGTAGTACGTGTACATGATAACATGAACGAAACAGTTGAGCAGAGCGTGGAAGGTCCCCATTCCCCCTGAAAGGGGAAGCACATGGAGAGTCAGTCACAGGCAGAGATAAATGCTTTTATTCTGAAGGAAAGGCATTGATTCCACATTCAGGTAAAGCTCACCGGCTGCATAGCGAACGCCGAACCACCAGGTGAACGGCATGATGGAATGATGGTAGACGTGGAGGAAGGTCACCTGGCTGTTCTTCTTCCTCAGCACAAAGAAAACCTTAAAGGGAAACGGATCGTTGATGGAACGGCGGGTCGGATGACTTCAGCCATCCGACCGCCGAAGTGCGATCCTGCCGGGCGGCGGTCGACTTACAGTGTCCAACATCTCAACAAACTTGGAGAAATAGTAAAGCCAGCACACCGCCACCATCTGGAGGAGACAAGAGCGACACGTTTAGCGCCGAGCAAAGCAGAGCACGGAGCGGCCGACTCGGCGACGCGCCCGACTCACTCACCCTCAGGGCCTGCGGCGAATCGGAGTAGTCGATCAGGTCACAGCCAAACGAGTATCCCATCCCCCATCCCGACTTGACAAACTGGAGGCGATGGCAGACCGCGGTTAAACGCAACGGAAACTCGCTCTAGAATCTTAAACCAAATTACGCATTTCGAAACGGTCCGTTGCTTAAAATAATTCAGCGACGCAAGAAAGGAAGGAAGGAAGGAATCGCGTAGAGCGAAAAGCAGGAAGAGGGTTAAGAGGTTTCAGGTCGGTTCTGAACGACCGGCTGATTGTTGGCGTTTGCTCTGCTTGATTTACCTGGACGACTGAGCGCACACACACACACACACACACACACACACACCACCCCAACAAGCCGGTTTCACCGGCGATCACAGACATGTTCAGGATAGATTCCACAGAGTGACGAAGCACGACGAGGGCCGCAAGACAGGAAAGACTGGTGCAGCAGATTCCACGCGGGCCCTGAACGCGTCGTAGTGGATTCCAGGTCGACTCACCTCGTAGATCATGTACAGCGAGAGCGCCACGATGCCGAAGTTATACACGATGAGGACCCGTTTGAGGTCGAAAGCTTTGCGGTTCTCCATCATCCGAGGCCCGAACGACGTGCAGAAGTAAATGTACGATGCAATGATGACGATTTGGGGAAGAGGGGACGACATGAGGAGCCAGTTATCCGTTCGGGTATCTGTGAGAGAGGAAAGCAGGAAGACAGAAACGTGAGAGAAGCGGAGAGGAGCGCTCAAAGCGCCAACGCCGCAGGAATTCACATTCTCAGCGTCCCGTGGAAGTTCACTCACCCACATTTTGGACGAACCCGTCGTAAATTAGCGCCGCCGACGACTTGATATTATCGAATTCCATTGTCGGACCGGTTCCTTTTGTCGCTCACCTGGAGGAGCGAAGGAAACTGCGTCAGGTTGGATCAGAATAATGTTTCAGTAGCTGCTCCATGAGAGCCCCCCCCATTAAATTATTGCAGCACGCCGTGTTTCTCCAACACGTTTCCGGTGAGCCACCTGCGTGACG
Source organism: Brachionichthys hirsutus (assembly GCF_040956055.1). Classification (NCBI taxonomy): domain Eukaryota; kingdom Metazoa; phylum Chordata; class Actinopteri; order Lophiiformes; family Brachionichthyidae; genus Brachionichthys; species Brachionichthys hirsutus. Next base: position 5,658,140 of record NC_090900.1, on the reverse strand, counting down.
GGTTCTAGGTGCGCCCCTGGGATTACTAGAGAGGCGTGTACAGGACATTGCGCAATCGTTAGGTAAACGGCGGAGCTTCAATTAACGCTCAACCAGACGCGCAACTTCTCCGCTGCGCGCCTGGAATAAAAACTCCGGTTTGCGTCAGCGGAAGCGCATTTGAGTGACATTAACCGGCTGTCTCCTCACAATACACACACAGAGTAAAACCATCCGCGCGTAGAAATAGTACAACAACTATGATTAAAAAAATAATAATAATAACTAAATAAAGAATGTGATTTCCTTTTAGCCGAAGTCTGGTTCATTGTCCCAGAGTCGCCGAACAGGTCTGACCGCACAGGTAAACGTCCGGCTCACGCTTAGAGGAAGTATCAGTTCCAAATGAAAGGGACGTTTTCCGTCAAACACGCAGATGTCTCAACTTCTATGACGTCGTTGAGTTCAGAAAATAAAAATAAATAAAAATAAACAAACTAGCACCAACCGTAATCACTGATGTCACACAGATAAAATAGCTCCCGTGCATCGGAGCTCCAGGATCACCTGCGCCTCGCCCTCAGGTGTGCTTCCAGCTGCATTCACGCGCTTGACCGGGAGCGCGCGCCCTCCTTTCTTATGATATAGAAGGGCGGGGCCTGTTTCTCGGGGAAATGCCACTCCGCTTGCTGATTGGTCAATTTATGGTCTGACGAGGCTTCATCTTTGAGCGTTGTCGCTGCGAAATGTGAAACGCTCTTTCATCCCCCTTCCGGCGTTGTAATTCATTACTTTAGTTTCGTTACAAAAAAATATTACAAATAACGCAGCTTTTCTTTTTCTGCCGACACGCACCATATAGTAAGATTATACTTGTAGTCAATGACAAGTGACAATATTGTTTTCAGAAAACTGTCTGGTGTCCAGTATCACGCCTTAAATAACCTTTTCAATTCAAAAGTAACCGAGTTGATACATGAGAATGGAGTATGGTGGAATTTATAATAATGCTTATCACAGTAATATATTGTAATTTAAGTTTCTTTTGTTTAAAACAATAGAAACGTTTTGCACCGCACTACACTATTTTAAGCAAGTACTAACCACAGAAGAAGAAATGCAAAGTATGTCAGAGTTAATGACAACAAGACAATTGTGTTCATGATTCTTATAGGCAGTCATTTCTCAATGCACAGACATTATTACCTTGGAAAAAGACACAACTGTTTAAAAACGCTTACAAATATTTATTACCACCACGACAGTGATGCCTTGAAGAAAAATCTTGTATAAATATTATAAAATGTGCAACCATAATATAGTGTCAAGTAAATACATGTATTAGGTTGTCAAACGTTTTAAATGATCTCCACAATGAATGAAATATAAAACATTTCAAATAAAAAAAATGAGAAGCAACAATAACAATGCTGATATGTCAAATATACAACAACAACAAAATAAAATAACAGTGTGCATCTTTATTAAGTCATAAAATGATGAATACATTTCATTTTGAGGACTTGATTTTTATCTGAAAACAAATCTTCACAGTTTTCTCTGGACCTGTCACTGTGAACTGTGAAGGACGGCCACATGCTTACAATCTTCACACAATCAAAAACACGAGCACTAATCTTCATCGCTACTCCATGCGTCCTGAAAGGCAGGGTTTACTGAAGACTGGCCCGCAGCACCCTGAAAGGAATCAAGATATTCAGCTCGATGTGCATATTTAAATAGAACCATTGTAAAAAAAACATCCTAATACAAAAAGTTACATCTCAATAAAAAGTAGATCTGGATCTGCTATTATGGAAAACACAGGATCCTAAAAACTAGGAGTAGCTTTCAAGTGACAAGGAATGGACATTATTTATTTTGGAATGAGGCAGATAAGAGAAAAGCAGAATTACCTCATGAACACAACCTCAATATGTGCTATGCACTAATTGATTCAAAATGTTGACAATGATGATGATCCATTCAAGGCGACACGGAATGGAATGCATGCACAGTGTACACACACACACACACACACCCTTTTCTCCTTGGAGAGGCCCGTGCACTGACGGAAGTTCTAGAAAGGCTTTCACATGAGAAAACTATTATACTGGAACGATGCCGTTTCAGTGACAAAGGCACCGACGGATTCCAGTTGGCGATTTGCTACGCATGGAGAGTGCCATAATGAAAGTGTCCTAACAATGCACATTGTTGATCTGTGATGACAATGTATATTCTTAATGATACTTTGTTTCCTACCTCATTTGATTCCTCTTCCATATCTGAGGTACGGAGGACAGGAATCCATGCTAAGATGTTGCAGTCTTTACCTCCACTATAGAGCTCCTACACACAAAGAACAAGGACATGTTTAGACACTTTGGTTTCTGTAGCGGCATCTCATCCTATCTTACATCAGCGCCAAAGGAAAACGCAGTGTTAATGCGCATGACTGGCTAAACAAATTGTGTGCTCAAAACCAACCAGGAATGTCTCGAGAACGCCATGGGCACAAAGTCACGGATGCCAACGGCATTGCGTCAGACAGGCTGCCTGACAGGTTTCTGGTCCCTGGAGTCTCCAGGCTGACGAGCAGTCAAACTGCGTTCTTCAGTCGTTCGTGACACCGGATGTTGGGTTGCCTCATAAGGAGGCTGCACATTCCCCGTTACGTAACATCTGAGCTATTTCGAGGCAGAAATGATGATTGCTAATCGTGAAGCTTAAACAGAATTAGGCTTCTCCTGAAGGGTACTTGATTTATACACGTTGTATGTTTTCCTTATAGTGTAAGAACGATATGACAACAATCCATCATAGCTGCGATACAAATACAATGGGACGCCTCGAATTTGAGCCTGAACTAAGCTGCGTGTGTATTTAGCCCGATACTGCCGTGTCAATACTTTGGTGTTACGCTGGTGTGTCCTCCAGTAAATTCAGGATTCAGTATTAAACTACTTTAATTCTGTATAAATAATATTACTGTAGAATCTGCACTTACACCCTATAGTGGGCCCCTGTAAACAATCCACACACACACACACACACTCAGGGCAGTTGGGTGGTGCCTTGCTCAGTGGTGCTTCGGCAGTACCTAGACGTAGACTGGCCCCTCTCCGGCCGGGACTTGAACCGGTGACCGAAGTCCCAGTCTACTGAGCCACCCCAATAAAAGCAACTTTGTTAGGTAACGATTTTAGTTTCCATATACTGACAGCTTAAACTTTTAATGAAGGCTATAAACAAAATACACAAACAATGGGGTAATTAACCGTTTAATAACGGCTCATCCCTGTCCGTCTGGCTTTTATGACAATCCAATCTAATCTTTCGATCCTCTTATGTCACATTCACCGCATTGAATGTTCCCCATATGATAAAACCAAAACAGACTGTAGCGGCAGAGCAGCCGAAGAGACAAATCAAACGAAACTGAGCTGAACGCTCTGAGTGTGTGAGAGCCCAACGAGAACTGAGTCGGCAGAGCAAACAGGGAGATGCGCACACTGGGACTCGTCCCACCTGGTAGTCGGGCTGGAACTCGCAGCAGTCGACGTTGTTGTAGTGCCCCCTGAGCATAGTGATCAGCTCTCCGGTGTGGAGGCCGTACACGGCGACCGAGCTGCCGCACGGCACGAACACGAACTCTGGGCTGCAGCCGCGAGACACGCTCAGCTGAAGTCGTTTTCGACTCTCGTTGCAGACCTTCCCGTAATTTACCTGAGGGTCAAACGTTGAAGGCTCGTAAGGTTGAGATCACATTTCTAGTCACGCGTAAAATAAACAACGTGACACGTACGTTCTGGGGCGGACCACCAAAGGTCATCCGTACCTTCTGGCTTCACTCGCAATCCGGTTAAACCAAAGAGGTTCAAAGGATTCAGTGCATTAAATAATAGTAGAAGAATTATACAGTATTTACATTTTCCCACAGAAAGCTGCTGTTGGTTGCTGCATGTCTACGCATGTTATCACCTCTAGACCAGCTGAGTAGTCTGAACCGGTACCAGGAATGCATGCATATGCGGCATAGCATGCATTTGTAAGAGAAAGGCATTTCTTTGTTTTGTTTAAACCAGTGTTCCCACTATGCCTTGTTCTCTGCTCTCCTGGTGGATTTACTTTTATTTCTCCGTTGGGCAATTCCAGAGACTCTTTAATCAATAAAAACAAATACAATCAAGCCAATGACATCACATAATGTACATGAAGCATGGTTTGAATTATGCAACACAATTCTTTCACATTATATTCACCATATTTCTCCCCCCCCCCCCCCCCCCCACTTCATCTGGAATGAAACTTTGGCCAGGACAGGAGGCTTTAGTATACATATGACTTTTGAGTCACTAACGGTTTTGTGTTGCCACCATGGCAACTGCAGTACGAGGCAGCAGAGCAGGTCATTAGAACAGGAGACGGTGGCAAATAGCCCGGGGGCAAATAGCCCGGGGCAAATAGCATCTTAGGCTTTAGGATGAGATTACATTTCTTTGGAGAGGGATTATGCTTCGGGATTTCTATTCAAATTTACTTTATTCAAGGTCCGAATATGAGGCAGCAAATGAAACCGTTTCACTGATACTGGTGACTAGACTGGCTGATCAAGTATAGGTTAACGGGATGCGCACACACACACGCACACACACATCTTACCAGCGTGTTTTCTCCAGTGGCACTGTTCCACAGTCGCATGCGGTCATCGGTTCCAGTGGTGAGGAGGTGGAGGCCGTCGCCAGTAAAGCAAAGGCCATTCACTCTGCCATTGTGAGCTGTGTTCACTAGTTAAAAGCAGGGTGGCAAAGAGCAACATCATCTTCCTTCACTTCACTTCTCATGCTCATCAATCAGTGACATGAAGCACTCTGAGAGCGCAGACCTCCCCAAGCAGCTCATTCCCCTCCTAACTGGATTTACACCGTCCACATGGTGATCTGGATCATCACCAAAAGGTTCTAAATTGTTCTTGGTATCTTTACACACCAAGCATGAAAAGTAAAAGTGAATCGGAGTTGCTGTGTATTCTTTTATAGATTTTTGAATCCGTAAATGGAGTTTTCAATGTTACAATGTTAAAATGAAATATTTGTTACTGACCATTCTGGATCCTATCCGGGTGAAATTGGTTGGTGAGATAAAGACCCCCCCCCCCCCCCCCCCCCACATGACTGTGTTGAATTCTATAAACATTGGTCAATAATCAACCGAGCTATTGACAAAAAAGTTTTGAAGCGCCATTGACTGCAATGTTACTGAAAATGTCAAATTGATCCCGAATCCAGGATCTCTTCTGGATCGTCACCGAAATTATATCATCTGTTCCTGGTAACGTTCCCAACATGTCCTGATAATTTCATCCAGATTTGTCCAGAATGTTTTGAGTTATCTCGGACAAGGCAGACAGACAAGCGCCGGCGATTGCACAACCTCCGCCTCGCCTCGCCTCTCCAATTACAAACTGGTTTCCTTTGGACAATACCTTGACTGAAACACAAAGAGGACCCGAGCAAGAAAAACAGATACTGCGAGTGTTGAATGCTGGCCTCTCCTCGTGAAGCACACTCATTTATGTTAACCTGAATAACCTGAATGGAAAACGCTTCTGAGAGGCTGAATTATCTGCTTTGCTGTTGAAGTATTAGTTAGCAGGAACTTTAATTCTGAGAGTCTGACTCAACATGTGTTCCCACAAGTCTTTATAATATATTAAATAATCATTTAACAATAGCCCCTGCCCACACAAGATGAATGATTAAACAGACAATGGAAAAAGAAAAAGGAGTAACAGTACCTGCCTCAGAGGACGCTTTAGACTTGTCTCCATTGTGCTGGTCCAGATTGAGGAGACAACTGGAAGCCATACGCACATCCCATAATTTCACTTTGCTGTCTGCACTTAGAAGGGAAAATGAGGATGTGCATTTTGGTTTAAAAATTCATGGATAATTTATGCAAGCATGGTCCAAGAAAAAAAATGAACACATAAGAATAAGTGAATCATTTGAGGACAATTTAGGGATTTACAGGTATCGATTCATGGTCAGCTAAACAGACAGCACTCTTTCTATTATTGGTCAGTTTTCTGTCCAGAATAAATGTGCTGCTCCATAACAGAATATCTGCGCCAGTAGCTTTTAAAATCACTTACAATTCTCAGGGCAACAGCACACCGGTCCCAAAAGGTTAATTATCATGTCTAATGCAGCACAAAACAGATGGGGACGCTACGTAGCATGTGCTATGCTGACAGTGGTGCTAGACTACCACAGCTGAGATGACAAGCGCCGCAGGGACACAACAGAGCCGGTGTTGTCCCGTATCTGGAGTTCATCTTTAGGCACAAACGCGGTGACTGTTTCAGGTGAACGTCAGGTGGACAGGGCCTACCTGGCAGTGGCTAAGATGTGCTCGTGTCTGGACGACCATCGCACAGACAGAACCTCCGCTCGGTGACCTGGAGGAGGACAGGATTACTTATGTGTTAAAAAAATAATAATTATAATAACAGTAAGTGTCGGTTTTTATAGATGATCAACTAACCCTGAAGAACATGAATCCGCGAACCAGACTTCAGGTCACACAGCTGAATTTTTGGGTTTTTTGTGCCAACTGAAAATGCAGAAACAAAGAGACAGTCGAGGAAGACTCAAATCCGCTCGAATGGGATGGGAGGAGGGAAAGCTTGGTGCTGAAACGTAAAAGGGCTAACATTCGAATCGCAATAGCCCAAATTAAGCAGAAGTAAAGTGCTAGAGCTGCACTTCAGGAACTTGCGTCTTCCTGGATGATTAGAGTTCAGGAACATTTGAAGACGTCACGTCTGAGTAGGGAGGGCCATTCAGAAATCACAACAGACTGTGATTGTCTCCAGATTGGAAACAGGCACGTCAAAGAGACTGCATGTGGGTGTAACCACAGCCACAGGGAACAGGCAGCACAAAATCTGTTCTGTAGAGGCAACCTGTTGGTCCCGTCGGGTGATGTAGATCCCTACATTTTTTATCTCCACAGAAATGTGTCTGTAAAAAATGCTTTTCCACCCCAGCTTCACGTGCACGTCTGTCCCTTGTTGATAACTGGTGGTAGAAACCGCTTCAAAAGAAAGATCTGTGGTGTGTTGCGGCGAAACTTGAGACAAACTGCCTACAGACAAACAATAAAGCAGCGCAAATAGTATTTCTGGCTTGAGGTCAACTCGTTTCCGTGCAGAATGTGAGTATGACTAAGGGGAAGTGGTACGCTCACATTACCGAGCTCAGTAAAAAACAACGACGGTTGCAGTAAGACACACAAACCTGCAATTAGAGTGTGTCTTCTGGCGATGGGGGACAGGTGATGGCTGTAGACGTTGGTCTCAAACTCAAAGACTTCAGCCGGCTGAAGAAACACAAAGAGGAGCATGAACAGACAAAAAGCGTCAGAAATCAAGGTGCACGTTCGGAGCTGCGTGTTGTGTATGTGTGCAAAATGAACTATTGTCACGCCTAAATGACGCTGCCGCTGTCGCACTGCAGCATAAATTCACCACATTCAAAATAAGCCATTCAGAGAAACACTGGGTTAAACATAAAAGGGCTGCTGCAGCATTCAAAAGGCCTCACACCCAAGCAGCCTCGCCGTTTACAATGCAATCCTTCAGCAAAGACAAGAAGCCTCTCTGTTCCCAACTGTCAGTGTGTGCCAGCAACAGCACGGACGCAACCAATGGGCACGCGTGTACACACACACAAAGGAAGCTCTGTTTGCCTAACTATAACACACACACAAATGCACCATGCACAGGCTATCTAGCCTGCCGTGACCATGGGGCGTAGAAATTTAGAACGCGTGAAGCAGACAATTAGAACGAATTGAGAAGACGAGGCAAAAGAGCAAAAACAAAGAAATAAGAAATGTACACCAAACTAACAGTTTATGAGAGACATGCGTAAACATTTTACACTGGACATCATTATGACATGCAAATTCACATCTGGAAAGGACTGACCGAGTCTCTGTATTTACCTTCAGTGTCTCAGTGTCCCACACTTTCATAGTCTTGTCAAAGGAACTGGAGACAAACATGCCCGTGTCATACGGATACCACTGGACCGTCTCCACACTGAATTTGTGGGCGTACCGACTTGACCTAAATTAAAAATAAGAACAAATACAGTGCTGTGTTTGATACACTCACTGAGGAAGAGGAGGAGAAGAAGAAGAAGAAAGTAAAAAATGCAACGGATGGAAAATAGGTAATAATCTAAGCATAATGACGGGAAGAAAGGATCTAGAATTTGTGGCACTGAAATCTGAGGAAGACTGTGTTACTGTGAAAACGTGACGCAGTGCTACCCTCTAGTGGACAAGATGAGTCAGTGAAGTTTCACTCACCTCCCTACTGTGCAAACTGCCTTGCAGGTGAACTGAGGCTTCCCGCTGATGTTCTCCAGGTCGTAGACAACAATCACTCCGTCTGCTCCACCGGACAGCATGCTAAACAGCAGAGAGGTTTCATTTCACACATTAAATATTCAGCTTTTACATTAATAATCTATCTTTGACTGGACCGTAAATAGTACGTCAGTCGCCTCACTATCGGCCCTCTATTGTTTCAATGTCAATGGCGTTGATTCCATTTCCATGGATTCTGTCCACGTCTCTGTCAGGATTCAACTTCAGGCTGAGGACCCTTTGGAGATACAGAAAAAGGAGGATCACCTTCATAGCTTAGGTGGATCATCAAATAAAAACAACTGTGGTAAAAGACAGACAGGAAAATCATCATAAAGCATTATTTAAAAAAAGAAAACATATTGTCAAAGTAATTAGAGTGTATATACGAGGAATAATCTAGTTTAAAATAAACTTCAGATTCTTTATGACCCCGATGACATTGTATGGTTTAGGAGCTATCGGAAGTATCGAGCATTAATGCAGAAATATTCCTTCTAGATTTCTGTACTAGATTTTCTTTCACTTTCTCTCACCTTCTCGTAGACTCTGCACGTCTCAGTCGCAGAGGGTCATCCAGACCCGCCTGCCTGGCTGTCAAAAAACCCAACATCGTTCCAACATGAAGAAAAACCTAGCTTAATTTTATAGTACAGTATAGTAGAGAACCTGTAAACATTAGCCCACCGAGCTCAAACGCTAGCATGTTACCGAAACGGAAGTAAGCTTTTCATCCAAACCACAATTTTAACTTCCAATTATAAGTCTAATATTGAAACTCGTAAATCCCGTAATATAGTAAAGTGTAATTAAAAGCGTGTGGCTCTGTATCTGACCATCTTTTGCTTTATTACACTAATTATAACTACGTTCCTTCACATTTAGAATTTCAAAGTCCGCCATATTGGATAATATTGTCCATTCAATGAGGGATGCGGTGATTGGCTGGTCAAGAACAGTCGTCCAATCACAAACCAGTATATTGATTCCCTTCGCTTACCAGGAACACTTACGGAAACCATCCAACAAGAGGACCGAGGAGTAAACGAGGGTGTCCGTGAACATGAGCAGGATCGCTGGTTTAATACGGCGGACCTTCGGTCTCGTACGTCACCACGTCGGGACAGATCATTTAGGGAATAAATATTACTTCATCCCAGAACAGAAGACGTGGACAGGTAACCTAAGCCTTGTGTGCTAAAATTAGCCATAGTGAATTCATGCGCGTTATCGATCCCTGCTGTTAACAAAGGAACAAAAATAATCAACTATTAAATGTCGTTGACTCTTACTCTTTCCAAGAGTCTGACAAACCAATGTTAGTGTGACAGTTTCCCCATGTCTTGTATAGCTAACTCTCATACGCCGCTAAATGTATTAAATACATACGTTCTTATATGAAATCTCTATATAATGCATTGGTTGCTCTGTTTTCTTAAATGCGTTTTGTCAATTATGAATTCACCTTTATCCTCTAACCTTTTCCCTTGTAGTATAACAATCTCTCCACTAGGTGGCGGAACCGCATCAGTCAGAGCTTCGCTTTTGAGGCGGTTCTGTACTATTTAGTAGTATATTCTTGATGCAGCTTGCCTGCTGTTCGGAGTTTATTGCTTCGGGGGTTGTAAAATGTCAACGGCAATAATGAGAAGAGGTCTTGTCCGTAACGGAGGGTCACGCCTCGTGGCGGCTGACAGGATTCTCCAAGCAGAATTCACTCTCGTTTCAGAAGCTCCGACGTGTCTTCTGTGCAACCTGCACTGAGTGACATTAACCTGGGAACGCTAAGGTCTCCCATCTACGCGTGGTTGTGTTTGTCTCCCCCTCTTGGTGCAGCTGAAGGTGAAGTCGTGCGTCGGCGAGTCGTCGCAGCGCACGGTGCTTCTCTCGGAGGACAAAGCCAAGCTGCTGTTCTGCTTTGCTGGAGACGCACCTCAGGCAGGCTGTAAGGCCGGTTCCTTTCCGACTGAACTTGACTTTATGCTTCACCTTTTCTCAGCCGTTTGTGGGGGGGGGGGTAGTTGCACCCACCTCGTATTTATAATTCATCACAAGGCTGCTCCTCCACCCCGGCTGTCAGGCTATTCAAATGAGACATCGCAGAGGCCTGTTTTCTGCCGCGCTACAGACGACCATATTCACTCTCCATCCACAGCGACTGACACCAGGGGGGGGGGGGGGGGGGAGACTGGTTGTGAATCCCAGACAGCCACACATATACATGAATAAGAATCACATAGAAATATATGGTGCGCACATTTGTCTCTTTTGTTCATGCCACTCAACCACTTCAGACTGGAAATAAAGCGAATGTCTAATTCAGTCCGGATGTCTTGCTAAATCGAGCTCTTTTTGATCTTAAACTGATAGGCCAAGCGTGGGCTTTGAGTCTTAAGGCGCGGACCGCAGGGCTTTCTACTGCAGCGCATGAGTGGTTGAAGTAGGTGAGCAGCCCCCCCCCCCCCCCCCCCCCTCGCTTTTTATCTCTGTCTCTTAACTCCGCCGACTTCTTGAATTCGTTTGTCCATCCCTCGTGTTCAGTCAGGCCCTCTCTACCTTTATCCATGCTTTGCTGCCCCCATTTTCTACCTCTCTCAATCTGTTAACTTTGGAAAACTGGGGCGTAAGCAATTCTGTGCACGGTAGGCCGTGCATGAGAATGTTAATAGCTGCTAAGACCGAAAAATACCATGGAGCAAATCCTTTTTATTTATACCAATCCGTCCTGTCTGGCTCACCGCCCCAGTTCATCTGCAGTTACTTCTGGCTCCTTCTGCCCTTCCTCTCATTGCTGTCTCTTCACTTTCCTCTTGTGAAGCCAATAAGAGAAGTTCAGCAGTACGGCGGGTTGGACCCAGCACAGTAACCCCTCCCCCCTCCCCTCAGATGAGGCTGCACATCAAAATGGAAAGGACCGAGTCTGAAGTGCATGCCCAGAGAGGCAGAAAGTCTGTCTCTGTCTTAAGGAAAGGTCCAGCTCAAGGGGCTTCCCGGTTGTTGCGGCTCTTTGGAGAGAACCCGGCCGTCGGGCTCCAGTGATTGTTGTCTGTGGCGGGGCTACAAGAGAAAGCCACTGGCAACGTGACCACTGGTCTTTAGAAGGCCTTTGCCTTGGTGTTAGCTTCACAGTGCTCAATAGGGAATCTATATTCTTCCCTCTTTCTGTACTCGTCTGTCCCCCAGGCCCGGCTCTGCCTCGCACGGCATGGGGGGGGGGGGGGTGGCGCCGTGTCACGCTGCCCAGATGAAAGCAAAGTATTCTGTGGATGGGCTCATTCGTCTTCAGCAGCGGGCCTGCAGCTTTGACGGCCTGCCTTCCCTCCTTAATTTAGGAAGAGAGGCGCGTTGACATTATCGGCCGCTGCAGGCACATTTGAAAATAATTGCCTGTATGATTGCTATTTTTCTTACCTCTTTGAGGGAGGTGTAGCCTTTGTCTTGGAATCAATGGCTGCTCGATACTGGACAGGGGAAAGGCAGTTCCCTTTCAAGTGTCAGTGAAAGGATGTATTTTTAGTGCTATTCATTTAAAGCGGTGTGAGCCATGCAGTTTTAATCTATTGGTCCGCTCCACAGTGGGGTGGGGGGGGGGCTCAGAGCTTCTTCTGAGGCGCCTCCACACTAGAGGAAAAGATGCCTCGGCTTGTCGTCCTATCACGATCCCTTTCTCGTTATCTATTATATATTTGATTTCTCTATGAAGTGAAAAACTGAAAAGGCCTCTGTCCTGCTATTTCAGGGTGGGTGAGTCTGGGGACCGACCGACCGAGGGAGGGTGTGTGTGTGTGTGTGTGTGTGTGTGTGTGTCACCGCAGCATGCTCACGTGTGTGTGTGTGTGTTTAAAAAAGAGAAAAGGAATAGCTGTTGTGTGTTTTCTCTCCACTTCATGCCCAAACACACTTAACACAACAACAGATGGCCGTGTGTCATCAGAGCCTTGATTCAAGCCGCATATTTCCACGGAAAGAGTCACAGCGGAGAGAGATGAGCTTCCAAATGGCTGTTTATTCTGCCACAAGCCGTCCCCTGGGTGTGATGAAGGAAGGTCTGTCCTACAGTAGGACACCCAAGTCAGTGTTTACCGTGGAGCGGCTGCAGCGAGAGCCGCGACGCTAAATCATTTGAATTGATCGGCAGCCTTGAAAGTTTAAATAAAGGTTGTTCAGAGAAACCAAGCGGGTTTGACTCCTCTTGCTGTATATATGGTGCGTGTGTGGAACATAATGAAGTGGCTTAATGACGTCATTAAAAAGGAATTTTAAGAGATGGATGCTGAAAATGAGGAACGTTTCACACGGGCCGGGTTCCACTTCCACTTCTATTAAATGCTGCGACATTCCTGCCTCTCCAAAAAATCTTTTTAACCTCTTTCAGACCGATCCAATCAGAGACTCCTGATGATTAATTGACTACGGCGTTCCGATGCATTCGCGCGTCTCTCTGGTCAGATGGCCAGCGAGACGTTTTGACACGTCGGGGCTCCTTTATCTGTCAGAAAGACAGACTGATGGACAGACCGACACGCAAGGGGGCGTCTTCAAGAGCCTGCCGCTGCTCATTCGATTCAGAATATTTTAATAACGCAGACAGGCAGAGAGAAATAAGGGCAGGAGTGAGGGAGGAAAGATAAAGCCAAGGGAGGCTTTAAGAGAAGGTGGGGTGTAGAAAGTGAGTGACAAAGAACAAGGGCGATACTGACATACGGGGTTAAATTATGGAGAGGGAGAAGAATGGAGAGGGTGAAAGTGAAAGGAGGTTTTTCTGACGGTAAGAGTGTGAAATGAGTGGGTGGAACGGGAAGACAGACAGAGGGGGGGAGAGGTGGAAGGTGGAGGTAGGTTAATAGAGAGAGAGAGAGAGAGAGAGTGGGGTGGACCGAAGGGGCAATGGGACGAGACTTCGGGAGGATGGGTGGTCCGAAGTGGAATAAAGCATCCGCTCCACCCTCAAGTGTGCCTGTGTTTGGTTAAAAGTAACACACGAGGGAAATCAAGAGTCTTCTTTTCAGCATGCTGTGACTTTCCCATGAATTATTCCCCTCTGTTCTGCCGTGAGCCGCTCCAGCCTCGGCGGGATCGACAGCGATCGGGACAAACGGAATGAGGGTTGACTCCAAAACAGGAAAAGGGAACAGCAGCAACAGCAGGGCCTACTTTCACGCTGACACGAGCCTCCTCTCGCCGGAACTGATGCAGAGCAACGGCTGGGCCTTTCCCTTCTACACCTCATCCCACACCACTGGGCTCGGGGCTAATGAGTAACCATGGTTACATGTCTTATGCATCGCCTCCATTTGTCTTTTCTTGGGGAAGGAGAGAAAGAAAGACGGCGTCAGCATCGTCACCTGGCCGTCCTTGCATCAGCGCTGCTTCCGGGATCGCTCCGTCTTCATAAAGCTGCCCATTACCGTTCACTGGCCTCCCAGTCCATCTCCGGCACGCGGCTCAGCTGCGGGGGAATAAACCAGGCTTAGCTAAACCTGCGCCGCCGCCATGTCAGGCCTTAAAGTCGCGGCTTTACCTCCTCCTGCCTAATGGAGAGTCCGGAAGGGGCTGCCGTCTGATCTCCAAGTGGTAGAATCAGTTCAGAGAGAACGTTCTCACGTTAGACGAAGGTGCTGATGATGAGGAGCGTAAGACGCAGGTGTGCTCTAAGCAGAGAGCTCATTATTTTTCGCCTTACTTCTGAGTTTTAAGGGCTCTCTGGACCCAGATGTTGCCGGTTGTGCTCCCCCGACATCCTGCTTCTGTAATCAAAGTCGGCGCCTGCTGCGAGAGAGACACCCGAAGACGCCTGCGATGACATTGTGGAGGTGAAAGAGCTCTAAGGTTACCCCCTTCCCGGCTCCCACCCGCTCCCGTCGGTATTCACCTGGGAGCCAATCTGTGAAGTTGGGGGGGTTGTGTGTGTGTGTGTGTGTGTGTGTTTGTGTGTGTTGAAGCAGGTGATGGATTTTAGCGAGGTGCGTTCAGGGTTCAAAGAGCAGTCCTTGGAGCGCATCGTGTCTTATTCTAACGAACAGGAAGGCTTGGCGTACCTGCTGTTTGATTGGCTCCCGATCTTGCTGCCACGGCAACCCCTCAGCCATCCTGCCTCCCCGTCTCCTCCCTTCCTCCCCCCCCCCCCCCCCCCTCCGGTTCCACAGCGAAGGCTCATAGATGAGTCGAGCTCAGACAGGTGAGATGGCTCATGAATATTTATGCTTTGGGATTTCATTCCTCCTGCCACTGGCCCCTCCCCCTCCAAAGCGGCGCTGCGTTTGTCCTTCACGGTAAAGAGGCAGCGTCCTCACTCCTGTCCCTCAGGTTAATCTGCCTGCTCTCTAGCCTGTGTGTGTGTGTGTGTGTGTGTGTGACTGCTAAGTAGGTTTCCCCCAGTGAGTGATGCGAAGGCAGACCTGTCACAAGAGCCCCACAGAGATAGAAAGCTCCTAACCCCTTCAGTACTCGTCATTCTCTCTCTCTCTCTCTCCCGCTCCCTTCTTTATATCTTGTTTTGTGTTTTGACCGCTCTGCCATTTCCTCGCAACTTTTTAAATAGGACGATTTATAATTTGTGTACTTCGCTTCTTTTATTACATCGTTAAAAAACATTGAATTTGCACATCAACAATTTGGGCAGTGCAAACGTGATGGAATAAATAGTTCAAGAACATAATGTGTCCATTCCCGGATGTCTGTCGCTTGTTCCTGCAGGTGGTTTGTGTTTGTGGTAGAATTCTATTTTATTTCAGGAATGAACCCCCCCCCCCCCCACTCCCAGTCAGCCCCTAGAAGCCTCTTCACAATCGTATGTATGTAGTCGTAGGAGGATCAACCGTGTTTCAGAAATATATGTGCATTTGTTTTTCAAATCCAAGCACAAAGGCCGGGCTGGTACGGTTTTAGTCGCGCTGCAAACATAGCGAGATGAATAGCGATCCATGTTGGAGCGTGACCGAGTCGAGCGGGAGACGCGGCCGAGCAGACAGAAAGAAGTGGCTTCCTCAAGTCATGCTTATTAGTTAGGCATGAGGTGCAGCTAAGCACATTGCCTGTTGGGGCCGAATCATAATTGGTCCATTTCAGTCTGCTGCCTCCCACGACCCAATGCAAACGCCGACGTGATCTATTGGTAATTTGCATTCTCTTCTGCTATCCAGGGAGTTTTTCTAGGAAGCCTTTCCTTCTGAAAACACGCTTGGAAGCAAATGGAGGATCATGACATGAGGGTTTTTGTTTTTCCTTCTTTTTTTTGTTAGACCTGGAAATCAGAACGTAAGGGCTAAAGAGCTGTCAGGCCCTATAGCGACAATCTAGTGGGAACCGAAGCAATGGCAGCCTAATTAAATGACCTGATTACTATATAGGCTGGATAAAGTATGGAAGGGAATCATCCTCACAACCACAGCACTGCGCCTGCGTGGAAATACTTTTTTTTTTTACATTGACTGGAATCAGTTTCAAACTGAACAGACGACGGTTTTTTTTTTAAGGCACAAGCACAGCCGGTATTCACACGTCTGAGTGCCGTCGTTCATCAAAGCCCACCCCCCCCCGTGCTATCTGTTATGGATGACGTAAACATTAAGGCCATCAGTCTGGGGTGTGCATTGAGACGCTCGCCTCCATTTGTCCGTGTCCAGTCAGCTGCGGAGAAATGGTGATAGAATCCTGACAGATTGTCTGTGTTTTGAAGCGTGTTGTTTTCCTCGCCCGTCTATTTCTCTCCTCCGAGCCACGTTTGCCATGCATCATCACTCTCTCTCTCTCTCTCTCCCTCACTCTCCTTCCTTGCATCATCATTTCTCAGAAGGATGGGAGAGATGGATGCGCGTCCAGCCACCTGCCGGCTGAAACTATGGAAACGCAGCGCTTGCTACAGCGTCGCACAAAGATGCAGCCCGCAACCGTCTCGTTTTAATTCACTCGCTTTCTCTTATTCTCGTTGTCTCTCTTTCCATCGCCCCCTCCTCTGCCCCTCTCTCTCTCCCCTTCCATGTCATTGCGTGCCAGCCAAACTTGTCTAATCAGCAGATTCGACCAAAAATAATTGGCGGTGGCCTTGCTGCTAGCGATCGTCATGCTGTATACAGATAGAGAAAGGAGCGCTTAATATTCCGTGCAGCTCGCTCCTCTCCTGTTCTCTGTGATATCTGACCTCTTTTGTCTCCCGCTTGGTTTGATGTTGATTTTGGAGGGCATTGTTAGCCAGAGTGCTGTGATTGGAAGAGGCTGTCGGCGAAGGGGTCTGTGGTTGGTGGGGTTAAAGGGAGGACGATTTGCATAAAGGCTTAGCCCAGATTTGGAGCCACTCAGCGAGATCTGAGGCGAAGGGCCCGAGGGCCTCGAGGTAATCATCCGTGGCCTGTCACAGCGCTTGTCATCCCTCTGTGTTTTCCGCGTGTCTGTCTGTATCCGTGTGTCTGTGCGAGCGGGAGATAGAGAGCATTGTGTCTGCGCCTCTTTGTGCACGTCGCGTTCCTTTGTGTTTTCTGTGCATCATTGTCGAGCATCTCCGTCTAACTCGTGCTCCCTCTTCCTCTGCTTTTTTGTTGTTGTTGTTGTTGTTGTCCTTTTCGGTTTCCCAGGAAGGCCACTTCGTGCCAAGCGGGTGATAGTGCCAGTCAATCCTGTCGAATCTGAATATGTGGAGGGCAGCATACCGATAGAGTGGGAAGGTAAGTCTGGACTCTCTACTCACTCGTTGTTCCTGTCACTGTCATTACCGTCACGGATAAATGGCAATTTAATATTGATTCTCTATTTTTATTTTTTTTATCATACCGCAAGATGGGGGTTGGGAGAAGTGGCGATCCAAGACGCTTTCTGCTGGCGTTACACAACCTCGCCATGAAATAGTGTTTCCTCTTTCTTACAACTGGATATAAACTGTTCCCTCTTTCTCAGACGGGCTTTATCCACCTTAAACCCCTCATCCTGCTTCACCCCATCCCTCATGCATTTTCATCAGGATGCAAATAAGAAGGGGATAAAAGAGGCCCGGAATCCCTACGCTATAGCTGGAGGAAGACTCAGGAAGTCTCTATCCCCCCCCCCCCCCCCCCTACTCTCTCCTCTTTTTCTTTCTCTCTTTTCCTGGCTCCCTTTAACCTGCTCTGCTGTGCAGCCAGCTTAGCCAAAATAGAGCTCCTTAAAAAGAAATAAAGGAAATGACAGACACGCCAACACTCCGGAGGAGAAGGAAGGGACAGAGAGATACGGATGGAGAATGCCGTCGCGTGTTCTTTCAAATTCAGATCAGAGTGGATCCACATGTGCTGCTCGGGAAGACGCGGCGCTCGGCGGCCCTGCTCTGCCTAGACAAAAGCAGCGTCAGTGTTTTGACTTCATCCTGTGCTACCTTGATGAGTAGTTCGCAAAGTGAAACGAAAACAAATCAGAAAACCCTGGACCCCCCCCCAAGTCGCCTGGACTCCTGACAGAGCTCCCGTAGTGATGGCGTAGCTGCAGCCTTCAGATAGGACTGCAGCTTGTGTTTCTGCAGCGCGTGTTTGTGTGGGTGTTCTCACTCATCCTCTTGTTCCTCTCATCTCTCCTACTCCTCCAGCTTGGATCCAAGGCAGACGGAAGGAGCCCCCCTCCGTTGAGGTAACCCCCCTATACCCGTTCCTCCCTGCTGTGCTGATGGGTTGTACTCTCGGGGGGGGGGGGGCTGGTTACACGGGGAGGGAAATAAGCAAAGATGGAGAGGAAAAGGCTTTGATTTATTTTACAGTTTCAAACTGAATCCCGGAACTTTCCATGACAGGTGTTAAAATAAACAGCAGCTGAAGGGCATTGATGGTGAGCCGGAGAGCCAAGGCAGCCTCTGAGCAAGGCGCTCACTGACACCATGTCCTGGTTTACGCTCTTTTTGCGCAACAAAAGCCTGCATCTCGGCTTTTTGTGTTTTATTTCTGGCAGTCTCCAAGTCAGAAATGGTGGAGCGCTGCCCCCCCCCCCCTGTGCGCCTCGTACTGGGCTTATTGCTCCTTAAATGTGAGAATGCTGGAAATTATTTTGGCCGGTGAAATGTTGGTCTATAGGAAATCCCTTGGAAGGCCAATACACAGGCATTCTTTCTTTCTGTCTGTCTGTCCTCTCTCCCTGCCAACGGCCAAAGCCATCCCCTGCCTCTGTTGCCAGAACATTCTCTTCCAATTTTCTGCCTCGCGTCTGCCCCGTAGCTGCCATCGACAGCTGGACAGTGTCGACGTGGCCAAGGCTGCACTCCCAGCACATTACCCAAGCCCTTGTCACGCTCCCTCTCTTCCCGGTCCAAGCCGACATAAATTGATTGGATTAAATCCTGTCATTAACAGGCTGGAAAAGCAGCTCAGTATGTTTGCCCCCCCCCCCCCCCCCCAAAAAAAGCTTTGTGGCTACAGCTCGTCCCTCACTTATCCAGTCCTTCAGCATTATTCCCCAGTCCTGCCTTTCTTTTCCGTTTCCCAAGCTAGGGAGAGGCTAACATCACTGGAGACGGTAGCCGAGTGGCTCAAGTATGTAACTTGTATTCCACTGGTAGGCTTGGTTCAAAGTTGCGATGGTTTCCATGAGGAGGAATGCTCGTTTATATTGCAGTTACTGTCATACTAGTTTACCAACCCGTCCCGAGCACTACATTGTTTTTTTTTTTTAACCCAAACTTTATTGGACTTAAACAGGTTAATTGAACTCGCTTTTTCTTCATGTCCTAAGTCATGCTCAACAGATGCACGCATTTGCTCCTGGAGGCTTCCCAGTGCAGCTTCATGTCTCCTCTACTTTAAACTATGCAGGAGTTGGCTGCACTCTAAGACAGAACAGAGGCAACTCATTAAGGATGAGGTCATTTCATGGTCTAATTCTTTTTTTCAGAATACTTCAAAGTTTCCAATAAGTAATCTTGTAGTCACATTCCATTTTCTCAGATCTTCAGGAAACTACCAGCTCAACTTTTCCAACAGAAAAGAGAGAGAGTGGGGTGGCATTTACCTTAAAACTATATATTTTTTCTTCTTGCCTGCTGTTGGGCAGCCATTTTTTGCATGGACTTTATAGACTTTGTAGATCAAACAACTTGAAATGGGAAGGCTGTGAATGTAAACATATACGTACGGGGAAGTATTGATTGTATCAAAACTTTAAAGTACATTCATTTTCAGGTAGTTTATCTGTTCATTGATGTTATGCCTATAGTCTTGGTCAAGGTCATTTTAATTAATTAAACTGCGAGACATTATTTTTATATATAGCCGGGGAGTTCTGAAACACTAATATCAACATTTATAACTTTATGTAGCTGAAAATTATCATTTATGAAAGTAACATTTCGTTCGTCGGTGTTTCTGACCCATATTGTTCTCGTTTTTCCAAGCTTTGATTATGGAAAAAGATATCAAATTACATAAAATAATATGTGGTATTAGAAAGATCTCATAAATAATCCTGTGACTTGTCAGTCATTCATTAATATATGCCCATCTTATGTATTTTGCAGGAGCTTTTGAAGAATGAATATTACAGGGAGCAAATCAAACTGAAAGCTAAGGAGGTGGAGGAAAAAGATCTTGCCCTGCAGGCTCAGGAATATGAAGAAGGTCTGGTGGCGACTCCTGCAAAGGCATTGGCCAAAGGCCATGCAGCTGCCACCACCTTCGGCAAAGAGGAGATCGGCGAAGAGCCCGTCAGCTCTGGAAACACGTTCCAGCCTGGCTCTTGGATGCCAAAGAAATAGACAGAGACGTCCACGTACACTGAGGCCACTCTACAACGTAATAATCTCCTCATTGTCCTCAAACAATACAAGACAATAACTATCGCTCGTCTTGCAGACGGCCACAGGAGACCACAGTGAAGTTTCATTCATTCATTTTCATGTCCACTTCATGAGTGAATTTAATGCATATTTTACAAGATTTTTTGGAAAGAACTGTCAAACAACCTCTTTGGCGGAGGTACCGGTAACGACCATATAACATATAAACCCCAGCTGTTCATACCGCAACAAAATCTGGCCAAATAAATCAAATGAAGTCAATAAAACGTGCAAAATTGTGCACCAAGTGTTGCACAACTGTTATGTTTTTTTTTTTTACTTATTTCGAATGGTTGACTTTCCTGTACTGAAAGAAATATTTAAAACCGTGGGCGTTTTATCCTTTCCGGTTTGTTTGGATATTCCCTTGTCTTCTTTTCACAAAAGAAGAAATGAGAAAGATAAATAAGCAGGCATGGGACCTTGCAGCTGCTGCAATACTAAAGCTGAATTCACCTGTTCTCCGTAATGGTTTAAAAAAAAAAACACATTTAAGCCTATTTAACAATATTAAAGGAACAATGGGGTGCAACTGTTTCTTTTATGTGGACTAAATAAGAGTTGTTTATAACATTTTAAGACAAATATTAAATCCACACAGAAGTAAATGGATTTTCTTAACAATCATGAAAACTTTATTGACTTACAAAGAGTTACTTTGGATCATTTTTGAGTTCCAGTTCTCTAATTACACTGACATTTTAACAGAGCACGGATGCTAACAATGGAATGCAAGGTGCTGCAACAGCTGCACAGTATTAGAATTGGATCTCTGTTTAAAACAGATTACAGATGACCACCATGCTCTTGCCGACCAAAGTCCCATTAAGACGAGCCTCCTCCAGGAAGCGCTGTCCATCTCAGCACTGTTAGGTCTGTGTGTCCTGTGTCCCTCCTACCCCGGACATGAGGCATGGTGGCCCTGCACTGACAGTCGGGCTGGGACAAGGAAGGGCACTGTCATTATTTGGATGGGGCGACCGCTCCTCCTCTCTCATGCCCTCGTTCTACCCTTGCAGACTCAGTCTCTCTTGGTCCTCTTGGCCTTGGCGATGTTCTCCTTCCTTTTCTGCTTTTTTTTCTGTTCCCGGTCACGTGCCTCGATCATCTTGGCCAGTTTCCAGGACAGCAGTGCACTGGCGATGAAAAGAGGTGTAAGGGCCAATATGACAGTGGTGAGGAAACCATAGGGGTCTTTGGCAGCCCACTCCACCACATATTCAGCCCATGCCCGAATGTCAATCATCCTCTTCTGAATATGTGAGGCTTTTGAAACCTGAGGAAAGGTACCAGGAGAGAAAGCAGTGATTATCTAGAACAGTGTCAAAAAAAATAAAAATACATTTGCAATAACCGAAGGGCCTTCAACAATATATCAGGAGTGGGAAAGTGGGTGTATAATTTACAGCAACAGTGTATGCAAATCCATAACTACAGTATAAATATTCTGTGTAGCCATACCCTTCAATTGCATCATTGTAAATTGAATTTGAGTAACAAACTACTTGTTACGCACAGATGTAGACGAGGTTCTCCAAAACCTGGTCTTATTCCAGATATACGCCCTCATCGTGGCTACGTAGCAAATGAAATAACCCGAGTTTGGGTTCCGTCTCACACTGATGCTCGCGGTTGTCTTTCATACCTCACGCTCGTCTCCTGTCAGTCTTTAGAGACAACCGTTAGAGCTGAAAATGAGTGCTGCTCTCTGATTTACAACACTGACCCTAACAAACCTCACACACCTAGATAGTCTAAAGGAATAACATTATTAGTTATGACAGCATTAGTATGTGTGGCATTTTTGTAATGGCGGTTTGGCAATTGATAAATTGATATATGATCAGAAGACAATTAGGGTATTTATCAGGATTATATCAGTTGATGCTCATCACAGCTGGTACAGCAGTCGACATAAATGTGTATCTACTATATTATTAAATGAATATGATTACTGAGCTAGACAGAATAAATTGGATAGAATCAGTCAGGCAGAAATGATGTCGAAAAATATTCTTAATTATCTGACAGAATCATGAATCAATTACACAGTCAGGAAAGTAGCTTAGTTCTATTCTGTACAACTTGTCACCGTGATTTCAAAATCAGCATGGTTAAAGTAGCCAAAAACAGCGACTACATTTGTAAATACCAACAACACTAGCTAGTTAGTTAGTGACCATTCAATTACATATGAGCTGAGTAACAACAAAATAAAACACACGTTAGATTCCGGTATTATACCGATTAGCCATCGTTGTCATTACAAATAGAGCAAGTAATATATACGCTTGTAGTTATTAGCTGTTTATTGACAACTTGTCATGCGCCCCGACTTCGTTACCATCGGGCTAGCTAGCATCAACCCGAGCCGTCACTATTTAGCACCATCTATTTACGAGCTGTGCATCTAAAAGCCGTTACAAACATTTTACGCTATCTGCAGCCTCATACAAACCAGCTAGGACATATTTTTTTTTCGTCGTATGTTACAGGAGGATGATAACTGAATGTCTGATACGTGAACGCTAGCAACGCTAGCTTACCCGCCCATCCATAACGGCCTAACTAAGTTGCAAAAGCAGTTAAGTATCGTCTTATCAGAGCTACAACAACGTAAATGAATGTAAGGAGAGAAGGAATGCGTATTTTTATATCGGTTAGTAGTCAAATCAATAACATGAACTAAACTTACCAAAGTCCAGATATCTTATTTACGTCTACAATAAAATGGATGGACGGATAATAACTAGCAGCTCCCTGTTCCAGGAAGTGTAAGTGGTGGTCGCGACTTACTGCTCCCTCGTGATTGGATAAGACGAGTTCCAAAAAGACACGGGAAATGTAGTTCGCATTATGTTTCCGCTACAGTAAACGTAAACAGGGATTCATTTAAAGCGATTTCGAGGAACTTTGGATCCACTATTGCTCTTTTTTTTAGTTGTTAGATGTTCCATTATAGTATCCAAAAAATAAAACTTAACAAGAAAAGCAGAGCAAACGTTTTTACACTGATTTTACCCATACAAACACAGACACGCAGAGTAGGTGAGAGCAGGTACAGTACTAATATACACATAATGTAACAGATTCAGAAAAGCAACAACAGTTTGTTCTCTTTCATATAAAATTATTGGAATAATAACATTTGGCATAATGTCACCTGAAAGAACTTCTGAATATAGGTGGAAATAAACCACCTGGGCTGCAGACACAAGTCGAATATATTTTCCATGAATAGTATCTGCTGTAAAGTAGTGTGAGATATATTAGATTTTAATGTGTAGATCTTAAAAGGATGTTACTATATATTTGTTTTCCAAATATTTTTACGCATTATCTACATTAGGAGACAACGGTATAGTAATTGCTCATATCTTGCAAAGGGAGCAATCCCTCTAAAAACACAGACAAGCAAAAAAAAAAAAAAAACAATGAAACAAAGGATAAATCATGCAAAAGCATTACCTCTTCGTAGGGGTAATAACTGGCTTTCAGATAATTAAAAAAAAGCCTTCCGTGGTCCTCTGAGGAAGATGACTAAAATAACAAAGGAGGACCTGCTGGCTTTGTGAACTTCCTGTGGGGAAGTATTGAAACCAAATCAGGTTAGGCCACATCTGCTTTGTCCATACGGCATGGATCACTTTCAGAGCGGTTCAAAGGCCAGCCTTTTAGAACTCTCACAGAGGAAGGCGAGGGCCAGCTGAGAACACATGCAGACCCATTACAAACGTATATTCAGGTCTACCAGGATAGCATTAGCCAGGTTTTATATGCGTTTTTTTTTAAAGTATCCCCGATCTGGTGGTTATTTTGGCTTATGCTGATAATTATTAACTGCTACTACATCGCTTACACAGCAGGAAGAAGCCCTGTGGTGGGCAATGAAGCCACGCCCTAAACCCCCTGGTGACTATTTTATTCCGACAGAAGTAGGCCCCTTTTTCATAACACAGCTACTGAAGCATTATCAGCAGACAGGGAGGAGGACCATAAAATGACTGCCCCGCAGTTTATAGTTAGACAGCTCCATAGCGGTGTGTCTCGTAATGGTTACAGGAAAACCCACTAATCTGGCCAGACCATGAGGAATTTCCAACATCCTTTGATCCCCCCCCACACTTCAACTACTGCAGTGAGTAAAGAGGACATGACTAGACCCGAAGATCTTACTGAGGGAAATCCGAGCATTACGCGTGGCACTTTCATAATGTTGTGAGGCTTGGGAATGAATAGACTTAGAATTCCAGATAATATTAGGTGTGTGCGAAGCTTTGAAATCAGTGGATCATATACTGGCTGACAAATGTCAAACTCTGATTTCAAAGGTTTATGCCTAAAACTTTATTGATAGAGAGAGAGAGAGAGAGAGAGAAAGGATGTGTTTTCATTGTGTTTGGGGCCCAGTGAGTGAATACCAAACAGCTGACCAACCCGCTGGTTAGTGACTAAAGCGGACACACACATCCTGTTTTCTTTCTGCTGCTTCTCCCCATGCCCCGTCTGCATTTGACATCTGAGACTATACGAACTAAGAAGTTTAAAACAACCATCATGTTGTTATTGAAGAACTTAAAGCCTCCGGTGGTTGTGCAGGCTCCAAAGCAAAAAAAATAATAAAAAAAAAAAGTCTGATTTCTTGCCCCCCTTTTACCCCCTGTGGGAAACTGTGAGACCGCCCCTGGATTAAGGCCCCGCCTTTTAACTCAAATAAGAAGCAAACTTCAAAGGCCGTCGGCCGCCGGGGCTCCGCCCTCGTGCTCCCGAACGGCTTCACAAAGGATTTGCCGACGTTCGGGAATTCCGCCTCCAGATCCTTTTATAGCGCCACTCGTGCGCTGGCAGCGCTCCAGGACCCCGCCCCCTCTCGGTTACTCTGACAACACAAAGGACCTCACGGAACTCGCAAGCGCCGCCCTGCCTTTCCCAAATAAGGGCAGTCCCTCCATGTACGGCGAACAATCGGTGCGAGATTTGCCCCCTTTCTCTTCCTTATCCCGGTTCTATGAGCGGAGAGGAGCTGCGCTTCAGGTCGGAAGCGGTGCGATCATGGCCGAGCGAGTCCAGCAGCCACCGGCCAAGCGGCTCTGCTGCAGGCCCGGCTACAACCCGGCGTGCAGGCAGGGCCAGCGGGCTGGAGGAGTCCTGTGTGGCGGCGCCGGCTCCGGCTCCGGCTCCGGGTCCGGGTCCGCTCCGGGAGGGTCGGGCAACGGGAAACTGCACAACCCCGAGTCGCTGCTCGACATCGCCGCACGCAGAGTCGCGGAGAAGTGGCCGTTTCAGAGGGTCGAGGAGCGGTTCGAAAGGATCCCGGAGCCGGTCCAGCGGAGGATCGTGTACTGGTCGTTCCCGAGAAGCGAGAAGGAGATCTGTATGTATTCCTCTTTCAACGCCGGAGGAGGAGAGGAAAGCGGAACTAGCGGGGACAATAATGACGAGACCCAGCTGCCCTTCCTGCGGGGTGTCACTCTGCTCGAGGGCGGCTGGGTGGACAACGTTTTACAAGTCGGTGAGTGGATTAACCCCCCCCATAAGAAACAAAAATACCCCCACCCCGCACCGTTCGCTTTTTCACGGGAACCGTTCCCAGGCGCTGGGGGGGCTTGTGTATCAGAAACAATGCGGGGTATTTCCACAGCACGCACCGCCACGCAGCCATTTCCAGATAAACCCACTTCTCCTTGCTTTCTGCCCACGGAGCCTCCCCCAGTAGGAAGCTTTACCACTTTGCCCCCCCCCCCCCCAATGGGTACGCAGACAAAAGCCCCCTATATCTTTTCACCGCTGGCTAAATAGGCGATATTTAGAACGGGGGGGGGGGGGGGATTTAAAGGCACAGTGCTTCTATTTTGTTTTGCCAAACACTTTTTTTTTTTGTGAGGCTTGACTGAAAGCTTTGTTGTTGCTCCCTTTCCCCAATACTCAGTTAAAGCTTTGGGCTTTGTGAAGCGGGCGGAGGCAAAGATTCATTTCGGTCTCTGCTCGGGGTAAACAGCGCTGGGGGCTCAGCATCCCCCCCCCCCCCCCCCTTTCTGCCTGCCTGGATGGCTGCCTTTGCCAGAGCCACAATATTTCACTGCAATCTTCAGGGCAATAGACTCAGCTGTCAATCCAACTCCCCGCCCGCCTTTAGTTTGGGATTCTAATCCCATTAACCCCCCCCCCCCCCCTCCCCGCCAACTCGGTTCATCAGAATCTTCATGCATTCTACAAACAAGATTTCATTGCATGATCTTCCTTCCTCCTCCCTCCTTCACCCTCCCATTCTCGCTTTCCCCTCGCTCTCTCTCACTTCTTCTTGGCGTGCTGATCCGTCCAAGGAATCTGTGTGGAGACTGCTTCAGCTCTTGTGGGCTCGGAGAATGTGCAACGCACAATGGTAGCCATGGAGCGGGCCAGACAGGCAGGCAGGCAGGCAGCTCTCCCTCCCCTCCTCTGGCCTGTTTACCAGATTCCCCCGGCGTTAGACTCATTTTATGCGCTCACTTCTTTTCAAAGCTGTGGGAAGCTCCAGCGGCAGGGAGAGTTGATACAGGGCATCGGTGAGGAGAGAGGTGCGAGCGTTCCGCAGGGACAGAAGTGTGAGAAATGGTGTCAAGGAGGGGTAGCTGGGTCGTTATTTTAGCCACGCACGTGTGTGTGAAAGAAAGAGAGGAGAGGATGTGTGAGGGTTCTGATAAACAGAGGATGGGGGGGGGGGGGTGCATGTATCTGTGTATGCATGAGTGTGTGTCTTCATCTGCACGGGCTGTCAGTCTCATCCTGCCTGCTCATCCAGAGTGGAGGATGACAGGCGAGTTGCACAGCAGGAGGAGAGGAGGTTATGCTGATTGCAATTTATCTCCATATTTATTCCTTTTAGCTGGAGTAGATAAAGCCGAGGAAGGGAAAATGATAAATAAAAGATTCAATCTACTCCGGGGGACAGGCAGCCCACTGGAGGATGAGGGCTTAAAAGCAGGGCAGCATGGGGGGGGGGCTGCTGTCAGCCACATCACACCACATGTATTTGGCCCATCAAACACATCAGCGGGACTGGCCGGGGCAACAACAAAAAAGTGCACAGCGGTTGTGTGGGAGTGTGTGTGTGTGCGTGTGTGTGTGTGTGCGAGGCTGTTTGAGTTGTCAGTGGGAAGGGATTCAGTGTTGATGATGAAAGACAGTAGAGCAATAAAAGCGATGCAGAGGTTATTGTGTATGGGGGGGGGGGGGACTAATATACTTGAATGGATCTGCTGTCGCTGCGTTCGGCTCCTCCCCCCCCTCCACCTCCCGCTCTCCCAAGTGAGCAGCCATAAAACTCTCCATATTTACTCCCCTAAGGCCAAATACCGCCCCCCCCCCACACCCGTCTCCTGTGATTGTTTATCTTTTTCTCAAAGGCATTAATCACACGCTTTTTTCCTTTTTGTTTTTTTTTTTTACCCCCATGCCATCTAATTCCATACATCAGTGCTGTAGAGCGAATGGAATAGGGGATGGCGTTTAACTCGGAAGAGCAATAGATCGGGGAGGGGGGGGGGGGGGGGGGGAATATATCGAGAAACCGAGGGGAGACCTGGGGGGGGGGGGGGGGGAGTGGGTGGAAATG